>NW_026875672.1:0-18416 GCF_032173495.1 Musca vetustissima | reverse complement strand
AGGCTGACGCAACATGCTGATACAACATATATTGTCCACACGCGTTTCACTCAGACATGCTGACACAACACACTCATACACAACAATTACCGTTCACACGCGTTTCACTCAAACATGCTGACACTACACTTCACACTCATACACAACAATTACCGATCATACACTGACACAACATAATTGACACACGCCACACCAAAACTATATCATATTACACAAATCAATAACGTAATGAAAATAACTGTTTGTCTTTTGCATAAATACATATTTTGTAAATTAATTTTAAGCATTCTTACAATAAACCGAAAAGAGGACAGAAGTCCCAACAAATCAATTTTTTTTATTTGAATCAATGGAAACAAACTCGTAACTCGCGCCACACACGTCGATCAATACAGTTTGCGAACGGAGACACACACACACACAAACACATACTTTGCCATACACGGACGGACAGACGATTTGTTTACTGTAATTTGATACTTTAATGAGTTTTTGACCATTTTAATGACTTTTGGCTAATCCTTTGTATTTTAAACCATACATCCTTATTCTACTATTACTAAATATATTTGTTTGCGGAATCTCACAATTAGTTTGTATATTTTCCTATTCTGACCACACATACATTTGAGGAACCATAAAGGCACATATTTAAGAATGATATATGTTCTTGAAAACAGCTGTATATGGTAATAATATTTAAGTAAATGACGTTTACTACATTTATTGCATTTTATACAGGTATATGACGTTTTCGACGTTTAAACCTTTTGACAGTCGAAACCCTAAAAATTCGACACACGGAACATCTCTGTTGTAGACTAAATTCCATACCCTAAATTTCACGAATATTGAACAAACATAGTACCATCGGTGCACCATTTACATAAAACCAGACGAAAATATATACATATGTGAGCTATATTATAATCTGAACCTATTTCAACAAAACTTCACGGATGTCAACTTATTCAAAATGTTGTCTCAATCGGACATTTACGTAAAATCGGACAAAACTATATATGTGAGCTATATCTAAAACTGAACCAGTTCCAACAAAGCTTCGCATACATCAATCAGGACCTATTTCAGTATTCTCTGCAAAATTTTGTCTCAATTGGACAGACAATGTCAGTATGGTGCTCTATTCACATAAAATCGGACGAAACTATATATTAGAGCTATATCTAAATCTGAATCGATTCAAACAAACTTCGCATACATTAATCTGGATCTAATTCAGTACGCTGAGCAACATTTTGTCTCAATCAAAAAACTGTTGTTTTGTTTCAAGAAAACAAAAATTACTACCATTACAGAAAAATGCGATAAATTTAATAACTTCAATACAATAGTCGTCAGTTACCAATCAGGAAGGCAGGAGAACACATGGACATTTCACACATTTTGGTAGTATTAATGAGAGCATATAAAAATTCAAGGTTTACCTAATTTTTAAATTAAAATTAGTGTTATTGCAGCTGGATAATTAATTATAGCTAAATATGCTATTCAAATTTAATGTTGATAGCTATAGCAGGGGCACTTCGCTGCTGTATTATATATCAATTTTATGAATTGTATTAAATTTGCTTATATTAATAGTATTGATTGTATAATAGGATATTTAATGGATTATCTTTGGCAGCTATTTCATTTAGTTTAAAATAAAGCCTAAATAAATATTAATATCAAATTATTTAGATTGTAAATAGAGCCTACAGTCTTATGTGAATTATTTCATAATGGAATGTAATTATTTTCTTTCACTCGATTTAATTTAAAATATTTTAATAGAAGATTATATATTTAACGTATTAAAAATTTGAATACACACGCATTTCGTTAATTAATTTTGACCGAAACAGTGCATGGGAAATATATGAAATGTAATCTTTTGAGAAAATCATTGCGCTAGGCAATTTTAGATTTAAATTCTATATATGCATATGTCAATTTGTATTTACACAATAATGTGAAAATATTCACGAAATGTTTTCGAAAAATATTGTGTGAAACAAAATTAATTTTGTATTGTTGTGTATGTGGTTGTGATATTAAGCATACTGTTTGTATATGTGAAATAACCTTGGGCATTTTGACCGGAAATAATAAAATAAATATGCAGCTCTAATGAATATTTATTTAAAATTTGGTGTTGTTGGCGAAACAAAAAAAAATATTTGTGAATAAAGCACAACATATTTATGTATGGGTAGCTGAAATTGAATTGAATTTATTTTTACATGTGGACAGTATTTTGGTGATATTTGAATATATACGAAAGATTTAGAATTTTTAAATCTTCGTCATTGATCATCATCATTGATTAATTTTGTCATTTCAAGCACCCAAAAATATTAAAATGTATTACAATTTTGAAATTATACAATACCCAAGATATGTTAATTGCACCTTTTATTGTAAAATTATTTATTTGTGACCATCAATAGGATTTTGCATAATTTAATGACACTATCATTATACATACACATTCACATATACATTGGCCTAAAAATCTAAATTACCCTTCCAAAAGTAATGTTTTAAATATATATGCATACTTATAACGTAAGCTTAAAATTCCTGCGGCATGATTTTAACCTTTTTTTCTTTTCGCTTTTATGGTCTGATTTCTTTTATTTGTGTGTGTGTGTGTTTAATTTAGATATATTTTAAAATGATTTTCAAAATAATAAAATATTATCAGTGCCTTTGGGTTAAAATCATTTTTATACCCTACACAACTATGTTGTCAGGGTATTATAGCTTTGTACAGCCCCAAAAGTTTGTAACGCTGCGAAATAATGGTCCTAGTATACCGATCGTCATATCTCGACTAGCTGAGTCGATCTAGACATATGTGTCCGTCCGTCCGTCTGTCCATTATAATTTGTAAACTCGATACAGGCCACAGTTTTTGACCAATCTTCACGAAATTTTGCATGTAGGATGGGTTCTGGCCAATGAAGACCCCTATTGTTTTTGGAAAAGATCTGTTAATATTTAGGGGATGAAATGGACCAAAAACTTTATTTTTGTCGGTAGTTCTGGTCGCTCCAGAGGCCACAATTATGGACCAAACACCGCGAATTTTTGCATGGAAGTGGATCGGGCCAAAGAATAAGTATGCCTGTTTTGATATAGATCGGTCAATATTTAGCGGGTCAAATGGACCCTGACTTTTGTGTGAAAAATTACAAAATTTGTATTCTATGGCGTATATATTTGCCCCTGAATGTCCTAGACCCGAGAAGTTAATAGTATGTTCAAGAGGAGTGGTTGATCTTTAAATTGATACAAATTATATGGTCGTATGTACTTGGATGTGGGAGTTACACATAAATATTCACGGGTGCTTACGTACTGAGATATTATTTAGTAACCAATTACCACACTAGAGGGCGGAATAATAGCGCTGACCAATAAAAGCCTTTCATTTTGTCTTACTAAATATTCTTAATCAATTTGTATGCAAAAACAACTTTAATTAACACATTCGCCTTATTTTGTTCATTTTTATTTAACCTCAATTTCATAGTTTTTGAACTTGACTTTTGACACTGTTCCCTTTTATATACCATGAAAACTTAGTACTTCCTATTCACGACATTATTTAAAACTAAAATGTTGCATGTTTGTGTAAAACTCCGTTTGTTGCCCTTTTATATTATGAAGTTTAAGTTCATTTTCTTTGATTGCGTTTTCATGGCCTTATGGCTGAGAAACGTACTAACGAATAAATGAACTGTGCACCTTATTGTTCTTTGTGCTACTTGTATGTCCTCGGCCTTTATAGCTTAATAAACACATATAGGGGAATACCAAAGGACAAAAAAACGAACACGAACAAAACAAAAAGAACAGCTGCAAGTAATCTAAATAAACCTTTAGCATGCAATTATTTACAAAACTATTGTTGCCTGCCCGACTACGAAATGAGCTTTAAGAAATGCACATATACTCATACTCATGGAGTATGACTATGTGATATACTCTAGTAGTTGTTTTGCTCAATAAAGGAGAGAGCTTTCAAGGTTTAGCCCTTACACCCACTTGCAGATTATTCAACATTGCCCTCTCTGTTGACATTTGCAATGCCAATAAAAATAATAAAATATGAAGGATTTTGGATTTATTCAAGAATAATACTTTCAAAATCCTTGACTTTCTCATTTTAAGGGCCAATATAACCCCACCTCCTTAGCATTTACACATAACCTTCATAGGAGTATAAAAACCCTCATGTAAAATTCAATTACATTTTTTTGACAATCGATATATTTAATTGCCTTAAAAAAAATAATTCAAATATTATTTATTGCTAAATTAAAAAAAATACAATTAGAATCGACTGCAACTAAAATACTTAAGATGTCAACGGGCATTATAAATATTTATTGGTATTTATAAATTGAAAGGTAGAAGGCAATTTTGACAATCAAACAAACTTAGATAAAATCAGACGAAAATATATAATGTGGCTAATTATGAACTGATTTCATCCAAACGTACCAGACCCATTTTGTAGACCCATTGATATACATTGTGCAAAATGTTGTGTCAATCGAACAAACTTTACACCATTCACCTAAAACCGCACGAAAATGTATATGGGAGATATATCTATATTAACTTCAGTACGACGAATACAATTTTGTGCCAATCGTCCCAACTGAGCTTCTTTGATGCACCACTTACCTGAAACGATTTCCTCAGGACTTAAAACGCATTAGGCTAAACAAAATTCAGTACGTTGTGCAAAATTGTGTGCCAATCGGCCGAAATTTGACTCTTTGGGGCAACATTTACCAAAAACTGGAAGCTATGTCAAAATCTGAACAGATTTCAATACAACATGGGACACGTTAGGCTATACTAACTACAGTGCGTTGTGCAAAATTTCGTGACAATCGACCTAAATTGGACTCTTTGGTGCACTATTTACTAAAAATCGGACTAAAATATATATGGGAGCTATACCTAAATCTGATCCGATTTTCACCAATTTCAATAGCCAAATAAATAAGTTGTACCAAATGTTACCCAAATCGGATTATAAATGCGAATTCCATATAAATTGGACCTCCAAAAAATCAATATTATTGTCCTGTAGGTATATACCAGGTCAATAGCGTGAGTTTTTCAAATTGGAAATGGAAAGAATATATGGGCAATATTGCCAATTATTTAATATTCAATTTTCAAAAAATCGGTTGATATATATCTTCCTTCGTAAAATAAGAATATGAAATATGAGAAAATATAGGAAATTACGTTAATATTTCCTTTATATTAATTATATGTATCAACCTAAAAATTAATTTAGAAATATCTACATAATCTAAACACCATGATGAATCAAACAATATCAAAATCACACAAGTCTGTGTAGCGGTTTGTAAATTACAGCGACAACACATCAAGATATTGAGGAAAAGATATTGAAGGTTAAGAGAAATAATGTCATCATATTTATTTATTTTTATTTATTATTATTTTTTTTTAATTTAATAATTTTTTAATTTATATATTTTTTTAATTTAAGTTTTTTTTTTGGAAATTTGATCGCAGATCGCAAAATTTTTATGTTTGGATGAGTGTTACTCCGAAGCTGTGTATACTACATATACAAAATATATATCAAATTACTCAGATTCGCGACTACAATAATCTTATAAACGAGTTTTAGAAATTCCTGTTTGCACATTAAAACCAGTAAGGAAAGTAGTAAAGTCGGACGGGGCCGACTATATGATACCCTTCACCACTATGGGTATATTAAACAGGACTATTAGCATGAAATTGGATGAAATAAAATATGTGATATTTATCTAAATGTGAATCTACGTAGATCTATCCATAATGTATGTAAATCGACTTCAAACAAATATAAATGGGTCATCTGTTGGGCTATGTCTGTACTTCTAGAAAACGCAACTGCGTAAATCTATGCTCAATTTTGTACGTTGTGCAAAATTTGATGTCAAACTGACTAACATGAGGAGTTTGATGCCCAATTTACTTGAAATCGGGCGAAAATATATATGGAAGCTCTATCCAAATATTAAGCGATTTCAAACAAACTTGTCACAGGATAGGTTATACTAATATCAGAACGTTTTGTTCCTATTGGTTCTTGGTGCGTCAATTACTTAAAATCAATCTATAATAAAAGGGAGCTATATCTAAATCTGGACCGATTTTCACGAAACAACGCAGACATCACTCTATGCTCAATTCAGTACGTTATGCCAAATTTTGTGCAAAACGAAAGATATATAGGGACTTTGGTGCGACATTTACATGAAATCGGACGAAACTATATGTGGGAGCTATATAGAAATCTAGATTGATTTTCTCGAAACTTGGCAGACATCACTCTAGGCTCAATTCAGTACGTTATGCAAAATTTCGTGCAAATCGAAGGATAAATAGGGACTTTGGTGCACCATTTACATGAAATCGGACGAAACTATATATGGGAGCTATATGTAAATCTTGACCTATTTTCACGAAACTTGGCAGACATCATTCTAGACTCAAATTAGTACGTTATGCCAAATTTCGTGCAAATCGAAGGATATATAGGGACTTTAGTGCACCATTTACATGAAATCGGACGAAACTATATATGGGAGCTATATGTAAATCTTGACCTATTTTCACGAAACTTGGCAGACATAATTCTAGGCCTAAATGATTAGGCTGTACCAAATTTCGTGCAAATCAAAAGATATATAGGGACTTTGGGGCACCATTTACATGAAATCGGACGAAACTATATATGGAAGATATATCTAAATCAGGACCGATTTTCATGAAACTTGGCAGACATCATTCTGGGCTCAATTAATTACGTTATGCCACATTTCGTGCAAATCGAAGGATATATAGGGACTTTGGTGCACCATTTACATGTAATCGGACGAAACTATATATGGGAGCTATATCTAAATCTGGACCGATTTTCTCGAAACTTGGCAGACATCATTCTTGGTTCATTTCAGTACGTTATGCCAAATTTCGTGCAAATTGAAAGATATATAGGGACTTTGGGGCACCATTTCGATGAAATCGGACGAAACTATATATGGGAGCTATATCTAAATCTGAACCGATTTTCTCGAAACTTGGCAGACATCACTCTAGGCTTAATTCAGTACGTTATGCCAAATTTCGTGCAAATCAAAAGATATATGGACTTTGGGGCACCATTTATATGAAATCGGACGAAACTATATATGGGAGCTATATCTAAATCTGGACCGATTTTTTCGAAACTTGGCAGACATCATTCTGGGCTCAATTAAGTACGTTATGCCAAATTTCGTGCAAATCGAAGGATATATAGGGACTTTGGTGCACCATTTACATGTAATCGGACGAAGCTATATATGGGAGCTATATCTAAATCTGGACCGATTTTCTCGAAACTTGGCAGACATCACTCTAGGCTTAATTCAGTACGTTATGCCAAATTTCGTGCAAATCGAAAGATATATAGGGACATTGGGGCACCATTTACATGAAATCGGACGAAACTATTTATGGGAGCTATATCTAAATCTGGACCGAATTTCACGAAAATTGGCAGACATCATTATAGGCCTAAATGATTAGCCTGCACCAAATTTCGTGCAAATCGAAAGATATATAGGGACCGTTTACATTAAATCGGTTAAATATATATATGGGAGCTATATCTAAATATGAACCGATTTTTCCGAATTTCAATAGGGTTCGTCCTTGGGCCGAATAAGTGACCTATGCCAAATTTCATCCAATTCGGATCATAAATGCGACCTGTACTTTGTTTACAATTTAACATGGACAGACAGACGGACGGACATGCATAAATCGACTTAGAAAGTGATTCTATGCATATTCTCAAAAGGAACCATGGGTCTATCTCGATTATTTTTGCCTGTTACAAACATATGCACAAAGACATAATACCCTGTACCACAGTGTGGTGAAGGGACTTTGGGGCACCATTTCGATGAAATCGGACGAAACTATATATGGGAGCTATATCTAAATCTGAACCGATTTTCTCGAAACTTGGCAGACATCACTCTAGGCTTAATTCAGTACGTTATGCCAAATTTCGTGCAAATCAAAAGATATATGGACTTTGGGGCACCATTTATATGAAATCGGACGAAACTATATATGGGAGCTATATCTAAATCTGGACCGATTTTTTCGAAACTTGGCAGACATCATTCTGGGCTCAATTAAGTACGTTATGCCAAATTTCGTGCAAATCGAAGGATATATAGGGACTTTGGTGCACCATTTACATGTAATCGGACGAAGCTATATATGGGAGCTATATCTAAATCTGGACCGATTTTCTCGAAACTTGGCAGACATCACTCTAGGCTTAATTCAGTACGTTATGCCAAATTTCGTGCAAATTGAAAGATATATAGGGACATTGGGGCACCATTTACATGAAATCGGACGAAACTATTTATGGGAGCTATATCTAAATCTGGACCGAATTTCACGAAAATTGGCAGACATCATTATAGGCCTAAATGATTAGCCTGCACCAAATTTCGTGCAAATCGAAAGATATATAGGGACCGTTTACATTAAATCGGTTAAATATATATATGGGAGCTATATCTAAATATGAACCGATTTTTCCGAATTTCAATAGGGTTCGTCCTTGGGCCGAATAAGTGACCTATGCCAAATTTCATCCAATTCGGATCATAAATGCGACCTGTACTTTGTTTACAATTTAACATGGACAGACAGACGGACGGACATGCATAAATCGACTTAGAAAGTGATTCTATGCATATTCTCAAAAGGAACCATGGGTCTATCTCGATTATTTTTGCCTGTTACAAACATATGCACAAAGACATAATACCCTGTACCACAGTGTGGTGAAGGGTAAAACTAGAAGTAAAATTCAAAAAACACTCAAAATCGCGCTTCAAAATGCCAGCATAATTTAAAGTAGATGTAGTTCAAAGTTTGAAAAATGGTACATAAGATACGTATCCCCCCTTTTGTAGGCTTCTAGTTTTACTTTGACACGAAGACCGTGAAATGAGTGGCTTAGTCACAAATCGATAGACAACATAAACAACTGGTTAATGTAGACACAGCATTCACTCAAATAAAGTTTGAACGTAAATATCATGAAAAGTTTGCAATGACAGATCAATTAACCCAAAACTATTCACTTTTTATACCCTTCACCACACTGTGGAACAGGGTGTTATGTCTTTGTGCATATGTTTGTAACAGACAAAAGGAAACATCCGTCCGCCTGTCCACATTAAATTGTAAACAAAGTACAGCTCGCATTTTTGATTCGAATTTGATGAAATTTGGCACAGCTCATTTATTGGCCCAAGGACGAACCCAATTGAAATTGGGAAAAATCGGTTCAGATTTAGATATAGCACCCATATATATTTTCGTCCGATTTTAGGTAAATGGTGCACAAAAGTCCGTATATATCCTTCGATTTGCACGAAATTTGGCATAGGAAAGATGTGTGTTAAATTTCGTAAAAATCGGTTCAGATTTAGATATAGCTCCCATATATATTTTCGTCTGACTTTTGGTAAATGACGCACCAAAGTCCCTATATATCCTTAGAATTTCACGAAATTGGCATAGCGTACTAACATTGAAGTTACTGTTTTTAATGTTCTGTTCTGCTGTTCTGTGTAAATAAACCTCTACTGTGTTATTTTTACTTTTTGACATTGAAAGTATCCTTCATTTCCGCAATATCATTTGTTTATTATATGTGTATGTAGATAACTACTAACAAGTGTTTATTATGACCAAAACACACTCACACAAAGTGGAACCTACACAACTAAATGTGTTTTTACTATTCTCGCTATCTTGCCATTTCTACACCACGACAATGTATAGGGGAGACTGGGGCACCTTCGGCATCGGGGCACCTTCGGCAATCGCGTTTTCGATATGAAGCTCTCACCGTACATCACTAGTTTCGATACATAGGTATCGAATATCGAAATAAATAACTGACACAAAGTTTGAAATTTCTAGCTAATAAGCTTATTTAGATACACAGGTTTTTGTATTTTTATAGATGTTTCTGTAATATTTCAGTCCCATTTCGTAAGTATTTCGTGTATAAAACTTTTAAAATTTTTAAGACAATATTATTAAAAAGTGGTTAACTACGATGTGTATTATTACTAAAATGTTTAAAAATATAATGTTTTAGAAATCTGATCGAAAAAAATGAAAAAAACTATAAAAAGTACATTCGGGGCACATTCGGCATTTTACAATGGGGCACATTCGGCCATATACAGATTGTGCAATATTATTTCCTTAAAATGTTTTTGAGTTTGTCTTTAAAACTAATCCTTTAATATGGCTCGAAATTGCATATTTAATATCAAACGTGCTTGTATTGACGAAAATGCGATAGAAAACCCCTATTTCTGATGGTGTGTGCGACCTTGAGATGTAAACGTCCGCCGCTAGAAAATAAAGCCATATAATTCAAACATTGTGTGGCTTATTAAAACCAAATAGAGCCTTTAGAGGATCAGAATTTCAACCAGTCTGATAGCGATGACAATTACCCGGCTATGACTATGGTGCCGAATGTGCCCCATCAAATGCCGAAGCTACCCCGGGTTGGGGCACATTCGGCAAATTTGACTTTTTTTACAAAACTGTAAAATTTTTTAACTAATACTATTTTTTTATATCTTTTTGGTACTATTTTTTATAATTAAGAGTCAGAGGACAATAATCAGCCATAAAGTTTTTATATATGTTGAATAAGTACTGAGATATAGAGCTCTAAAAAAAAAGTGCCGAAGGTGCCCCAGTCTCCCCTACTTTATATGAAAAATTATACAACCTTCTATTTTATACTTAAACAATGCTGCCGCTACTGATAATGATGAGAATATTAACTATATTAGAAAAGGAGAGGTGGATGAACGGAATGGGTCGCTGTTAAGTGATGTTCATGAAAATATCCGGTGCGGCCCGCTTCCGATGTTGTGAAGCTGACTGACTGGTTGGTTGATGACTAAACATCAGTGGGTTTTATCTGGCTAAATATCAATGCAATGATAATGTTGTTTTTTTCTAGCTTTTCGTTGCAATATAGATGATAATGATTATGGTTATCTACATTAGTTGCTGGTTTTGTTTTGGCTCCGGTAAGTGAAGCAGGTAAACAAATAAAGTAATCAAACTATAAAAAACAACAACAACAAAAGAAGAGGAAGACGAAGCTAGCAACAAAATAATGCCTTTGATAGCTGCTGCAAAGTTAAGTTTTTGCGATAACTAAAGTTGTTTATTTGCCGTTGCTCAGCACATTTGTTGTTGCAACAAATGAAGGGAGTGTATATAATGGACCAAAGGGGCTGTTGTAACGATGCTGCTGTTTTTATTCGGCCCAAGTACTTTCTCCTTGATTTTGTGATGTCCTTTGTTTCTATTTTCATATGCAAATCGTATACGAAGAATAACGTTGAGAGATGAATGAATGGTCAACAACAGCTGCTGTAGTCCACCGCAAAAATCTGCAGTAAACACGGAAGAAACGTAGTAGCACTATTGTTATCTGTTGCCATGAGTTTTTTTTTTGGGTAGGTAGTGGCAATAATAATAACCGCAATGAAAGTGTTTTTTTATAAAGCTTAATACTGTTTTTATACGAAAACATTTATTATTCTTTAATAAAATTTTGAAACGACGTGGCATTATTCTCAATATTAAGATGCACCAACTTATATATTATATGTTGTTCGGGACTTAAATTCCAAATTAAATTATATTAATATATGAATGACAGATATCCATGACAATAAATATCGTAGACGCCATATTTCCAACTCTTTCGCGGGATACATGGTTTTTATACCCTCCACCATAGTATGGATGGTATATTAATTTTGTCATTCCGTTTGTAACTCACCGAAATATTCATTTCCGACCCTATAAAGTATATATATTCTTGATCAGGGTAAATTTCTAAGACAATCTAGCCATGTCCGTCCGTCTGTCCGTCTGTTGTAATCACGCTATCTTCCGAAGGAATTTAGATAGGGTGCTGAAATTTTGCATAGGGTTGTCTTTTGTCTGCAGGCAGGTCAAGTTCGGTCCACGTTTAGGCATAGCTCCCATATAAGGGTACTCCCAAATTTTCGGTATTTTGGAGTTCTTGAGCGCGTTTTCAACCGAATTCGCTGAAATTTGGTACATTGGGTTCCTATTGGGTACTAAATGTCGCCACACAAAATTATAAATATAGGTCCACTTTTTTTGGTAGCCCCCATACGCCGGTACCTCCTAATTTTCAGTATTTTGGGGTTTTGGTCGTATTTTTCCACCGAATTGGCTATAATTTAGTATTTTGAGTTCTAAATAGGTTCCAAATCACTCCACAAAAAATTATGAATATAGGTCCATTTTTTCTGGTAGCCCCCCATTGAGCGCGTTTTTCAACCCAATTCGCTTAAATTTGGTACATTGGGTTCTTATTGGGTACCAAATATCTCCACTAACAATTATAAATATAAGTCAATTTTTTCTGGTAGCTCCCATATAAGGGTACCCCCAAATTTCGATATTTTGGGGTTCTTGAGCGGGGTTTTCAACCGAATTCGCTGAAATTTGGTATATTGGGTTCTTATTGAGTCCAAATATCTCCACTAAAAATATAAATATAAGTCCATTTTTTTCTGGTAGCCCCCATATAAAGGTACCCCCAAATTTCGGCATTTGGAGGTTCTTGAGCACGTTTTTCAACCGAAATCAGTGAAATTTGGTATTTTGAAGCCGTACATAGAAACAAATCTCCCTACCAAAAATTATTAATAGTCAACCCCTTTTAGGCGTAGTCCCCATATAACCCCATTTTTATACCCTCCACCATAGTATGGAGGGTATATTAGTTTTGTTTTTCCGTTTGTAACGCATCGAAATAATCATTTCCGACCCTATAAAGTATATATATTAATGATCAGCGTAAAATTCTAAGACGATCTAAGCATGTCCGTCTGTCTGTTGCAATCACTCTAGTGTCTAAACGAATTGAGATAGAGCCCCAAAATTTTGCATAGGAACGTCTTTTGTCTGCAGGCAGGTCAAGTTCGATGATGGGCTATATCGGTCCACGTTTAGGCATAGCTCCCATATAAGGGTACCTCCCAATTTTCGGTATTTTGAAGTTATTGAGCGTGTTTTTCTACCCAATTCGCTGAAATTTGGTACATTGGGTTCTTATTGGGTACCAAATGTCCCCACTAAAAATTATAAGTATAGGTCCACTTTTTCTGGTAGCCCCCATATAAGGGTACCTCCCCATTTCCAGTTTTTGGGGGGTTTTGACCGGATTTTTTCACCGAATTGGCTGTAATTCAGTAATTTTTGGGTTCTTGAGCGCGGTTTTCAACCGAATTCGCTGAAATTTGGTACATGGGGTTCTTATTGGGTACCAAATTTTCCCTCTACAAATTATAAATATAGGTCCACTTTTTCTGGTAGCCCTCATATAAGGGTACCTCCCAATTTCCAGTTTTTGGGGGGTTTTGACCGGATTTTTTCACCTAATTGGCTGTAATTCAGTAATTTGAGTTCTTATTGGGTAGCAAATCTCTTCAGAAAAAATTATAAATATAGGTCAATTTTTTCGGGTAGCCCCCATATAAGGGTACCCCCAATTTTTGATATTTTGAGTTTCTTGAGCGCGTTTTTCAGCCGAATTCGCTGAAATTTGGTATTTTGTAGTCGTATATGGTAACAAATCTCCCCACCAAAAATTATTAATATTCACCGCTTTTTAGGGGTAGTCCCCATATAACCCCCTTTTTTATATTAAAATAGTTATCTGATTTGTTCTGTGTGTTGCGGTTGGGTAGTCTTTACGGGAATAGTCTATTTTTACCCTACAAAGACTAGTTAGCCATATGTTGTAAGCATTCCGCCTTCTAAAGATATTGTGATAAAAAAACTCAAACATGATGATAATGAAATATATCGGCAGACATTTAGGCATATCCTCAATATAATTATACTTCCTGAAGGAAAGAATTGAGATAAACAATTAAAATATTTGGTTCAAAATTGGCATATACCGGCTATTAATTAGGCATAGCCCTAATATAATGATATCCCCAAATATTCACTATTTTCTACAGTTTGTAATCAATATTGGTCTCTCTTTAGGCATAGCCTCATATAACATTGTAATCTAAATTACAGTAGTTTGAGGATTTTATACTCTACAATGCGTTATCAATATCAGTCCACTTTTTGGATCTTACAGATTTTAGAAAAAATCCCCATTAAAAATTGCTGAAGTTTGTATTTGATGTACATAATGGTTTACATAAATCGGTTTGTAGAATTATCGGTATATGCCCACTTTTTGGTATGTTCCCTATATTTTCATTCCATGTATCTGTCAGTATAACTATGGTGGAGGGTATCCAAAGTTCGGCCCGGCCGAACTTAACGCTTTTTCACTTGTTCTATTTACAGTGTGAACCCCGTTTGGGTGTCATCGTTATGTACAATCTTCTCTATTATAAACCACAAAAACTTATTATATTGTAGTACCGTCTGTGCAACAGTAGCAGAAGCCGCAAAAATGTGGAATTTAATTGTGGTAAGAATTTCGAATGAATGGATTAATGAATTCTTCATGGATACAAACTTTACTTCTTTGGGTAATATTTTAGAAATACGATTTAGTAGTTTTCTTATTTTTGTTTATGAACAAATGTTATACAATTTTGTGTGCTATGTGGTTTCCCAACATTTTCATAGAACTTTAACCGCAAAAAATATACAAATCGTAGACAGCAAATGAAAAGGAAATTTATTGAGTACACTTAAAGATTTATAGCTTTTGTTAAGTGTTTTTTTTCTTTTTTGGTAAATGACAAAAATGTACAATTTAAAGTAATCACAACGAAAGCTATAAATATATACATATAAATATATAAAAGTGAAAGAATTGAATATTGAGATTAGTTTATATTGTTTAGGAACTTGGGGATATCAGATCCTTAAAACTATCCAGATATTGGCACCTCTCAATGATATACACAAGTTTTGGATAGAAGTAAAAACGTTGGTGATCTTTCTTTCGGAGAATTTTTCTCTCAAACACTCCAAGAGATGCCTCATCTGCTAATACATGCATAGACAAACGAATGTATAGACACCAAAGTACTCAGTAAAGTGCTAGTGTAGTGATTCAAACCATTAAACTCAAAGCCAATTTGTAGCAAAAGTATCAATATTTTAGGAAATATACTTATACTGTGTTATAGATTTTCAAAAATCTAACTATATATATTGCTTTCCACCGTAAAAACTTTATAAATTCGATTTAAAAAGGAAAATACCTGTTTGCTAACTCAATTTGAGAGAGTGCTGGTGAGAGCATTTTGGTGTCCCTGCATTCATTTGTCTATGACACATGTACCCGTGTACTATAGGAAATTTGGACAGTCTTTTAGGCAAAAAGTAATTTTTTAAATTTTTGAAAATAATATCTTTTTTGATGGCATTAAAAAGAAATCATGTCAAATTATGATTCTCTAAATTTTTTTTGCATAAAACTTAAAAGCGGTGCAAATTGTAACCAAACTCAACACTTTGAAATAAAATTAAAATAATAAAAACAATTTAAAAATGAAGGCGTATTTTAAATCGTTTGAAACCGCTAAATTGTAAGCACAAACATAAAAATTAAACATGGAGAGTATTGAGTGGTGTGTGCTGTTTATTTAATACTAGCAAAGTGCCCGCTACTTCGTATGCGGAAAGGGAATACAAAAAAATATTTCATATGGAAATCGTGAATACTGTATAATTTGTTGTACTATAGTTTTGAATTCCACCTCTATTTCTACATCTAATATCAAGTTTATTACCATTTATTACTCTTCTTCCGAAATCCATTTTTTATCTTATTACACAGATTAAATATAGATCAGGTTTTAGTAAATACGTACAGGTTCCACATTTTGTTTCATTTAGCACTTTTCGAACACATAAGTACCATCACCACCACTAAGTTTAGTACCAATTACTTCCAAAACCCCCTTGGTACTTCTTTCTAACTCTCCGTCAGTGACCGACATTCTAAATTTAAAGTTCCAGCTCTCTCCGTTACCCAAATATAAATTTAGTGCATTTTCTATTTTATTTAATATTCTTACACAAACATTTGATTTCCAAAGTTGTGGCCATAATTCAATACTACACTTTAATAATAATATAAATTGCAAATCTCTAGGTTCAACCAAATCAAATTTAGTATGATTTAGTACTTTTTATACTCCTAAGTAAAAATTTCTAAAATTACATAAATCCCACACTCTAACAGTAATCCTAATTCGACCAAAGTCTAAACGTACCAAATTTAGTACTTTTCGTACTCATACGTACAAATTTCCAAATGTACCTCAATCCTACTTTCAAATAGTAATCGTAAGTCCAAATTTGAGCATTCCAGCTCTGGTCATTAATAAACAAATTATACCAGATTTGTTACAATTCTGTACTTTTCGTACCCTTTCAAATAGCAATCGTAAGTTCAAATTTAAGAATTTCAGCTCTGTCTGTTCTCCAAATTGTACCAGATTTGGTACCATTCTGTACTTTTCCTACACTCCCACAGTAACCTAAGTGGCAACTTTCAGAATTCGAGTTCTAACCGTTCACTCAAGTCCACATTATTACCAAATTTTGTGCTTTTCGTACCCATAGGTACGAATTTCCAAAACTACCTCAGTCATGCAATCCAATAATAACCTTAAGTGCACATTTAAGGATCCCAGCTCTATCCGTTCACCAACATCCAAATGTAGTATCATTTATTACTTTTTAGACGTTAGTACGAGTTTCTAAAACTTCTCAATTTCACACTCCAAAAATATTTTTAATGACAAATTTCAGGATCCCAGCCCTATCCGTTCACATAGATCCAAATTGTACCATATTTAGTACTTTACGTATTTATGAGTTCGAATTTTCAACACTGTCTCAATCCTGTACCCTAACAGTAATTTTATTTTTACATATACGTTTTCCATCTATAACCTTTTACACAAATCTAAATTGTACTAAATTTAGTACCATTTAGTACACATAATTACGCATTTTTATACCTTTGTTTTTGGAAAAGATCGGTTAATATTTAGGGGATGAAATGGACCAAATAATAAATTTTTGTCGGTTTTTCTGGTCGCTCCAGAGGCCGCAATTATGGCCCAAACACCGCGAACTTTTGCATGGAGAAGGGGATCGGGCCAGAGAATAAGCATGCATGTTTTGATAAAGATCGGTCAATATTTAGCGGGTCAAATGGACCCTGACTTTTGTGTGAAAAATGACAAAATTTGTATTATATGGCATATATATTTACTCCTGGAGGATGTAGACCCCAGGGGTTGATAGCATATCCAAGAGGAGTGGTTGGCCTTTAAATTGATACCAATTATAGTGATGTATCTACTCAGATGTGGGAGTTACAGTCAAATATTTACAGGTGCTTACGTATTCAATTATTATTTAGTAACCCATTACCACATTAGAGGGAGAAATATCGCGCTGATGGCTTTGAAATTTTTCATGAAGTTCCAGTTATAGTCAAGAACAACGCCTACAATCGGTGATGATCAGATTAAAATTTTGGGATAAAATGGACGGAAAACATAATTTTTTGTGTGTTTTCGAGTAGAGTATAATCCGAAAATCACAACACAACCCACCGTGAAGGTAACCTTGACAAGTAATTAGAAGGACTGTACTGAATATTCGAAAAAAGTAAGAAAGAGGTGTTGTTAACCTCTAATCGGACAAGAGGGGGCAAATATCACGAAATATTACTCAGACTCGGAATAAACATCCTCTGAAAGTTAGAGTTCGTGGTAGTTGTGTGGGGTATCACATAATATATTGCTCCGCTCACTGGTTAGAACTAACTCCATGTCTCATCCTACAATCGAATCCATAATTTTAATTACAAATTTTATGATTCCCGCTCACACAAAACGAATTGTACCATATTTAGTACCATTTAGTGCTTCTCGTATCCATAAGTACGTAATTCCAATACTACCTTAATTCTGTAATCTTTCATTCAAAATTAAAGTTTTGCATATCTATCCGTTCACTCAAATCTAAATTGTACCAAATTTAGTACCATTTAGTACACGTATTGCGAATTTTCAAAACTACCGACATATCTAAATCCTGCTCTCAAACTGTTTTATTAATTCATTCCGTCCACACAAAAACAATTTGTAAACCATTTGGTACAAGTTAGTACTTTTATCCTACACTCCAACAGTAATTTTAATACGAAAATTCTGGAGTCCAGCTGTATCCGTTCACACATAATTAAGTTGTACCAA
>NW_026875671.1:0-18447 GCF_032173495.1 Musca vetustissima | reverse complement strand
ATTCGTCAACATACAATTGCATATTTGATATGTACAATTGAATATTTTTTATGGTTCATTCGTCGAACTTGTGGTCGATACCGTTGTAAATATTTTTACCTCGATAAATAATTATGTCGTTGAAATTTGAGGGGGTTCGACTTCTCCTAATAATCTTCACTCAGAATACCTAAAATTGTTCGAGCTTGTAAATAACAAAGGGATATGTTTGTGTGTTCGTTTGTTTTTCAATTAAGGCTATTCATTTGGAAGCAGAATTTGACTTGTCCACTGCTAACTTCATGGTATCTATTTATTGCTCGTCGAGGTTGTCAACGTCGGACAGTCTAGTTGAGATTGTAGTTATAACACCCGGTCATTCTTTAGTTGCTCCGCTTGATCCTCTTATTTTTGGACAACCGATATCGCTCGTGAATCGTTTTAGAAAGTCAGTTTTGTATCATATGAGGAATAAGCGGAAATTTCAGCAAAGATATGTTGTAAATGGCGCTTTAGTCGTGGTTCGGCACGAGAATCTCCCTCCGATCTCGTGGAAGTTAGGTCGTGCAGGGTGTAGACGGACACGTTCGAGTGGTAGATATTCGTAAGGCAAACGGCGTTGTAATGCGGCCTATATCCAAGTTGGTCATTCTGACCGACCAATCGTCGAATGAAGAAAATCATTAAACTATTGCTTCCCTCTAAGTACCATGGACGCATCCAATATGTACGCAATTTATCTTATCGCTCAAATCGACAACGTACTACAGAGGGCACCGAACATCAAGTATCCAAACCCGTAACTGCGGGTTCCAATCGTGTCCAATTATCAGATTCCCTAACTGCGGGTTCTTCGTCGTCCTACTTACCCAGACCAGATCCCATAACTGTGGGTGACTCGGTATTTGTTCCGACATCGGAGTCCGTATCTGCGGGCTCCTCGAATTTAAATAGAAATTGTTGTCGCGTTTGCAATCGCCGGCACTCGATTGGTACGTGCCGAGATTTTCTTGCGATGTCTGTCGATGCACGCATACACACCATAAATGTGAATCGGGACTGTACATGCTGTTTGGCCAAATGGCATCAAGCTAATGACTGTCATAGTAAAAAAGTGTGTTTGAAGTGTGGAGGTAGACACAACACACTATGTTGTGTAACTAAAATGTCCGTCCGTTCTCGTTTAAACATAAGGTCTTGTCCGTATCGCAGTCCGATGTCACGTCCGAGATTTAGATCAGATTCAACATCATCCGCTGATAATCGTCCAATGGCCAATTTTGGTAGTAACTCACTCGGGTCATTACCCTTACAACAGGTGTCGACATTATCCCCCCGTCTTATTGTAAGACTTCAGCATGTCGACTCTTCAATTCCAATTGCTGCAGTATTGGATCCTTGTGGTAGGCAAACCCTATTATGTGCCTCAATGGTGTCTGACCTGAGGCTTCCCACATCCAATTTAGATGGGATCCGGTTCTGTCGCATTTCGGTGACATCAACCTACGACCCACTTTAAACCCTAATGTATATTCATTTGTACCAATAAATTAAGTTATTTATTAAGTAATCTTGAGTGTTACAACATTAATAATGTTGCAAGGGGGTCGCCAATGTTTAAGTTAGAAAGCATATTCATTTTATCCTTGTGGGTGTCTTCACTTTTATTGTGTTTGAAAACGCATTGAATTCCATATTTGTTACAATCTGAATACTACTTAATATTACAACATTGAAATGTCAAATTGCAGATTCTAACGAGTATGCAATTAGCGCCGAAGCCAACTTTGATTATTATTGTTGACACTGACACTCTCTTTTTTCGTTGGCCTTCCAATCAACAAAGACAAAGATTTTAAAAACGTTGCAAATTTGGAGTTTGATTTCGCACGGGAAAAAAATAGGAAAATATTTTTATTTTCCTAACAATTACAAAATTTATTTGTTTACAATATTCTCGGACAGACGACATATTGTTTTGTTTTTTGTTGCCTTAGTGACTTACGTTTACAGAGTATCCGATACCAAGTATTCTTTTTCACATCAAAGCGATAGTGCAGTTAGTGAGCACGTAACGCACGTATTATATCAACACGTAATTAAACGTTATTGGAAATTGCATTACATTGTATTGCATTCCATTTCTTTAACAAAAACAAATAAAAAAATAAGCAAGATATATTACTAATATAATTAAAAGAACAGTAATCAATTAAAAAATATAATAAGTTAGGCTGAAAATCTATTACAAACTAATTTATTTATTAAATTTCCAACATCTCTTTATTTAAATAATAAAGTAGAAAGTCAAAAATAGCAAAAGCAGAACCAAATAATATTACAATAAATAAAATTTCATAAAAACATATAAAAATAAAAAATAGTTATAACAAAAATTAAATTAAAAAGCATAGAAATGGGATTAACAATTTGTGCATGGAGAACTTAATAGGAGGATATGCTAAGATATAAGATATGTCCGAAAACGATCTATCAAATTCGATAACAGAAACTAAATTAGAATCTCTAGATGGTTCTGCCTATAAAAACATTTAACATGCCGATGACAAAGCAATCAGTGAAGACTGTTTAAGTTAGAAAACGTAGTTATTTTATCCTTGTGGGCGTTTTCTCTTTTATTGTGTTTGAAAACGCATTGAATTCCATATTAGTTACAATCTGCATACTAAATATTACATCATTGAAATGTCAAATTGTAGATTCTAACGAGTATGGAATTAGCGCCGACGCCACCTCTGATTATTATGGTTGACACTCTCTTTTTTCGTTGGCCCACCAATCAACAGGTAATCTGTCACTCTATATTTTTCTACTCTTTTTTCCTCAATAAAGCAACTGCTTTTCTTTAATTTTAAATCAAAAACCTACGTGTTTTAATTCATTTATTTGCACGCAATTTCGGCGTCAATATTTTGGTCCATTCGAACCGGAGTCGAGCTTTTGGAAGCGAAATTCTAATTGGTTTTTCATTTGCATCTTTTCGCAGTAGAACAAACAACAACAAAACATCACCACCATCCCTATACATCATCATCATCATCTCTACACATATCTCATCATCATTACCATCTTTATCAACAAAAATAGGTAGGTCAGTGCAGTGCTTTTTTATTTTCTTTGTGAGCTCGTGAAAAAAATAACAACAAACATAATAATAACTAAAACAAAACAAAATCATAAACAAAGTTCGACGGCCTATTATTTTTTCCAAAAACAAATTCGCAGGCCACTGTACAACGTTTTGTCGTTTCGTTTGTTTCTCCGTCTGTTGTGTATTAGTCGCGGACGGACAAAAAGTAATCAGTGAAAAAGAAAAAAATTGTTAAAAAAATTTCATATTTAACTAGTGATTTTGTTCTAAAGAGTGGTTATTTTATAATAATTTTTCTATTAAAAGTTTTTAAAAAACAATTTGTTTTATTAATTGAAATTATTAAATTATTTTTAAAATAAATATCAATAATTTGAAACACCCCCATTCACTCTAATATTTGGTTGCATTCTATTAGAATAGTAAGAAAAAAATAACCAAACACCGAACAAAATATTTTCGTTAATTTCTTTTTCCACTGATCGACAATGGTGTATGGTGACAACGTTGGTTGTCACCATACACAATTATAAATACATAGTTACGTTGGTTGACTATCGTTTGGCCGTACACACACGCTGTAAACATACATGCCATTTGTTAGGCAGCCGTCGCTTGCCTTGTTGAGATTTGTTTTAGAAAACTTGTTGGACATTTTGTGGAATTTTATTCAAATATTGGAGAATTTGTTCGATTTTTTAATTTTTATTTCGATTTTTGGTATTTTCCTTGAAGAATTTTGATTTTTCGGGAATAATTTGGTGGAATTTTTAAATAATTTAAATCGTATTGGCATATTTTCCCTTCAATTTTAGTTCTTGATTGAGAAAATCATCACATTTTCGAATTTTTCGTAATTTTTTTGATTGTTGAGCAATCTTTTGCATTTAATACTCCAAGATGTGTACTCCTTTGGATAGTTTTATTTGAGTTTCTGACTCTTATGTCAAATTCGTGGAATATATCCGGGCAATGAAAACCGAAGATATTAATATTTTTGCTTTGGAAGTCCGTAGCATCGAATTAGAAAAAGTTTGGAAAGAAACCGAGGATACATTTAGAACGTGTATTCTCTATTTGGAAACGTCTGAAGAGACGACTAAAGAATTTCTCGAGTCGGCTGATAGGAAATTTGCGGTAGTGTGTCAAAAATATATGACTGTCATAGTAAAAAAGTGTGTTTGAAGTGTGGAGGTAGACACAACACACTATTACACAATGATTCGGCGGAAAACGGCCATGTAACTAAAATGTCCGTCCGTTCTCGTAAAAACATAAGGTCTCGTCCGTATCGCAGTCCGATGTCAGGTCCGAGATTTAGATCAGATTCAACATCGTCCGCTGATAATCGACCAATCGCCAATTTTGTTAGTAACTCACTCGGGTCATTACCCTTGCAACAGGTGTCGACATTATCCCCCCGTCTTATTGTAAGACTTCAGCATGTCGACTCTTCAATTCCAATTCCTGCAGTATTGGATCCTTGTGGTAGGCAAACCCTATTATGTGCCTCAATGGTGTCTGACCTGAGGCTTTCCACATCCAATTTAGATGGGATCCGGTTCTGTCGCATTTCGGTGACATCAACCTACGACCCACTTTAAACCCTAATGTATATTCATTTGTACCAATAAATTAAGTTATTTATTAAGTAATCTTGAGTGTTACAACATTAATAATGTTGCAAGGGGGTCGCCAATGTTTAAGTTAGAAAGCATATTCATTTTATCCTTGTGGGTGTCTTCACTTTTATTGTGTTTGAAAACGCATTGAATTCCATATTTGTTACAATCTGAATACTACTTAATATTACAACATTGAAATGTCAAATTGCAGATTCTAACGAGTATGCAATTAGCGCCGAAGCCAACTTTGATTATTATTGTTGACACTGACACTCTCTTTTTTCGTTGGCCTTCCAATCAACAAAGACAAAGATTTTAAAAACGTTGCAAATTTGGAGTTTGATTTCGCACGGGAAAAAAATAGGAAAATATTTTTATTTTCCTAACAATTACAAAATTTATTTGTTTACAATATTCTCGGACAGACGACATATTTTTTTGTTTTTTGTTGCCTTAGTGACTTACGTTTACAGAGTATCCGATACCGAGTATTCTTTTTCACATCAAAGCGATAGTGCAGTTAGTGAGCACGTAACGCATGTATTATATCAACACGTAATTAAACGTTATTGGAAATTGCATTACATTGTATTGCATTCCATTTCTTTAACAAAAACAAATAAAAAAATAAGCAAAATATATTACTAATATAATTAAAAGAACAGTAATCAATTAAAAAATATAATAAGTTAGGCTGAAAATCTATTACAAACTAATTTATTTTTTAAATTTCCAACATCTCTTTATTTAAATAATAAAGTAGAAAGTCAAAAATAGCAAAAGCAGAACCAAATAATATTACAATAAATAAAATTTCATAAAAACATATAAAAATAAAAAATAGTTATAACAAAAATTAAATTAAAAAGCATAGAAATGGGATTAACAATTTGTGCATGGAGAACTTAATAGGAGGATATGCTAAGATATAAGATATGTCCGAAAACGATCTATCAAATTCGATAACAGAAACTAAATTAGAATCTCTAGATGGTTCTGCCTATGAAAACATTTAACATGCCGATGACAAATCAATCAGTGAAGACTGTTTAAGTTAGAAAACATAGTTATTTTATCCTTGTGGGCGTTTTCTCTTTTATTGTGTTTGAAAACGCATTGAATTCCATATTAGTTACAATCTGCATACTACTTAATATTACATCATTGAAATGTCAAATTGTAGATTCTAACGAGTATGGAATTAGCGCCGACGCCACCTTTGATTATTACTTGTTGGACATTTTGTGGAATTTTATTCAAATATTGGAGAATTTGTTCGATTTTTTAATTTTTATTTCGATTTTTGGTATTTTCCTTGAAGAATTTTGATTTTTCGGGAATAATTTGGTGGAATTTTTAAATAATTTAAATCGTATTGGCATATTTTCCCTTCAATTTTAGTTCTTGATTGAAAAAATCATCACATTTTCGAATTTTTCGTAATTTTTTTGATTGTTGAGCAATCTTTTGCATTTAATACTCCAAGATGTGTACTCCTTTGGATAGTTTTACTAGAGTTTCTGACTCTTTTGTCAAATTCGTGGAATATATCCGGGCAATGAAAACCGAAGATATTAATATTTTTGCTTTGAAAGTCCGTAGCGTCGAATTAGAAAAAGTTTGGAAAGAAACCGAGGATACATTTAGAACGTGTATTCTCTATTTGGAAACGTCTGAAGAGACGACTAAAGAATTTCTCGAGTCGGCTGATAGGAAATTTGAGGTAGTGTGTCAAAAATATATGGAATGTTTATCAAACTTGAATTGTAAGCCGTCAGAATTAAAGGGCGAATAACAATTTTTGAACTCCTCTAGCAGTAGCTCAGTAGCTTCTCTAAAGCAGCATCACTGTGATATTCCTAGGGAAGCGCAGCCTGCAGATATAGCGGTAGAAAAATCCAGCTACTAGCTCTCCAATATTGCGAATTGAAGATCCTAGTACTCCCCAGACCTTCACAATTCCCCCAAATGTGGGGAGAAGCTCGGGAAATTGTATCGAAATTTCCTTTAACTCATCGTAGTTTCGGTCCAGCGTGGAATGCGTTGAAAGACATGTATGATAATCCGTGTTTACTTGTCCAAAAGATAAAATCACTTTTCGCTCTGCCGGTACTTCAAAATGAATCCACTTAGGGTCTTAAAATTGCTCAAAGAGGAATTAACAGTTGTTTGTCAGCGATGTCTATCTGTGATATCCCCACAGAAAATTGGGACCCATTTTTAGTGTTCTTGTGTCTTCAACGGCTACCCAAAATCACTCAAACCTTGTGGGAGCAAAGCGTTAGGGACAAAGCAGCTATTTCACTTTGGAAAGATTTAGATAGCTTCCTAACTGGGAGAATTGGAACTCTAGCGTAAAAGGGTCCAAACACATTTGACTAAATCGGATACGTCAAATACGTTTAAGTCGCTACAAAAAATGGATTGTATTTTTTTCCGAAACACGTCCATTAACTTTCTGAATGACGTCGTTTTAGAAATATGTCGATTTCTACTAGATTCTCGATCGTTAAGCGTCATCGCCTATGTGTCAATTGTTTGCGAAAGGGACACGAGGTTAAAACTTGTCGAAGTAAGCATCGGTGTTCTCAATGTAGTAGAACAAACCATACGTTGTTGCATCGAAACGATTCATCTCCAAATAAGTCAAATACTACGGTTTGTTCGGTAAACCGGAGTCCCAGTAATTCGCCAACTTCTGCATCTGTCAACCCTAGTGTCGCATCCACCACATCTGGTGTTTCTCGGCAGGTCTTTTACACTTCCCAAAATAAATCGGTATTACTGGATACCGCTACAGTAAATATTCTCCATGATGGTGTTTCTTATCCTGCTAGGGCTTTAATAGACCCCGCGTCAGAGTCTTCATTTTTGTCTGAGTGGCTTCAAACACGTTTGAAACTCCCTGTCTACAACTAATGTTAGTATTTCGGTAGTGAAACTATGCTAGAAACTAGCGCATTGGTTTTGCGTTAATTTCGGAAAATTTTCCCTCATTTACTGTTTCGTCTGATTTAAAAGCCCAAATGCCAAGTATTCGGCTGGCAGATGCTAATTCGTTTGATTCACGTCCCGTGGATCTTCTTTTAGGTGCAGATTTGTACCCAGGTTTATTGTTGGTCATGGCCAATGGAGTTTGTAGTATCCATGATCTTGTTAATAATTCCCTTAGTCTATTCGAGATTTACTTCCACTGGAGACAGATATTGAAATGAGTTCGGTGCATTGTCATTTGTTTTTTGTGATTTCCCATTCGTCAGGATACAATTGCATATTTGTTATGTACAATTCCATATTTGTTATGTACAATTGCAAATTTTTTATGGTTCATTCGTTGAACTTGTGGTCGATACCGTTGTAAATATTTTTACCTCGATAAATAATTATGTCGTTGAAATTTGAGGGGGTTCGACTTCTCCTAATAATCTTCACTCAGAATACCTAAAACTGGTCGAGCTTGTAAATAACAAATGGATATGTTTGTGTGTTCGTTTGTTTTTCGACTAAGGCTATTCATTTGGAAGCAGAATTTGGTATCGATTTATTGCTCGTCGAGGTTGTCAACGTCGGATAGTCTAGTTGAATTTGTAGCTATAACACTCGGTCATCTTTTTTGATAGAAGCTCCTTTAGTTGCTCCGCTTGATCCTCTTATTTTTGGACAACCGATATCGCTTGTGAATCGGTTTAGAAAAGTCAGTTTTGAATCATATGAGGTATAAGCGGAAATTTCCACAAATATATGTTGTAAAGGCCGATTTAGTCGTTAGAAAATATTCACCCGGGTGTAGAAATTTGCACGACAAACGGCGTTGTAAAGCGGCCTATATCTAAGTTGGTCATTCTGACCGACCAATCGTCGAATGATGAAAATCATTAAAATATTTTTCTTCCCTCTTAGTACCATGGACGCTTCAAATATGTACGCAATCGATCTTATCGCTCAAATCGACAACGTACTAGAGAGGGCCGATGTACCAAAGAAGCGTACCACTTCGGAAGTTTTGGATGAGTTGGTTCGTCCAATAGCAGCGGTGAAAATAACCGAGTCGGAAACCGAATCCGTAACTGCGGGTTCCATCGTCGAAGATCATGTCCAAACCCGTAACTGCGGGTTTTAATTGCGTTCACCCATCAGATCAAACTGCGGGTTCCAAAGTTCGGTATCCCCAGATCCCATAACTGTGGGACTTATTTGTTCGACCATCGGAGTCCGTATCTGCGGGCTCCTCGAATTTAAATAGAAATTGTCGAGCAATTGTGGAGCAAGGGAACGTTACTAAAATGTCCGTCCGTTCCCGTCAAAACATAAGGTCTCGTCCGTATCGCAGTCCGATGTCAGGTCCGAGATTTAGATCAGATTCAACATCGTCCGCTGATAGTCGATCAATCGCAAATTTTGTTAGTAACTCACTCGGGTCATTACCCTTGCAACAGGTGTCAACATTATCCCCTAGTCTTATCGTAAGACTTCAGCATGTCGGCCCTTCAATTCCAATTCGTGCAGTATTGGATCCTTGTGGTAGGCAAAGCCTAATATGTGCCTCAATGGTGTCTGACCTGAGGCTTCCCACATCCAATTTAGATGGGATCCGGTTCTGTCGCATTTCGGTGACATCAACTTACGATCCATTTCAAACCCTATCGGTCATGGCACGGGTTGCAGACTTACGCCATGTTGTTACGCCGTTGGAAGCCATCTCTGAACGGACGAAAGAATCGTTTTTGGGTCTACCTCTCGCTGATCCGTGCTTTTTCAGGCCAGGCCGCGTGGCTTTAGTGTTTGGCCCTGAAATGTATGCCAAAATCGTCACCAATCGGGTGCAAGCGATGCCGGGGCTTCCTGTAGCCCATTATACGATATTTGGATGGGTGCTCTCTGGAGTATGCCACACCTAGTTCTTAGGTATTAAATGTTCGTATTTAATTGGAAAAAAAAATAAATGAAATTATTATGAATGACTCACACTGCACTGTCCTACTCTATCTTATTTGTACTTATAGATTAAGTTATATATATTGTATAATTTGGAGTGTTACAACATTAATAATGTTGCAAGGGGGTCGCCAATGTTTAATTTAGAAAATCTATTGATTTCATTCTCTTGGGCGTTTACACTTCTATTGTGTTTCAAAACGCATTGAATTCCATATTCGTTACAATCTTCATACTCCGTAATATTACAACATTGAAATGTCAAATGGGAGATTCTAACGAGTATGGAATTAGCGCCGACGCCACCTTCCTTTATTATTGTTGACACTCAAACACTCTCTTTTCGTTGGCCTACCAATCAACAGGTAATCTGTCACTCTATTTTTCCACTCTTCTATTTTTTATCAATAAAGCAACTGCCTTTATTTTAATTTAAATCTAAAAACGTTCGTGTTTTTATTTCTTCTATTTTGCACGCAATTTCGGCGTCAACATAACCATACCACTTAATTTTAGGGTTTTTGATGGTTTTAACGGCATGGTCTTACAGGCAAAAATCCTGCAAGCTGGTATTTCGGAAACTAGCATTTTTCAATTTCGATCACATTTTCTCCATATGAAGGTCCCGACATTGGAATAAAAAAATCGGCCCAGTTTACCAGTTTTTTTTCTCATGATTTCAGTTTCTATCTTCAAATGCTTTCTGTAGAGAAACGTTTTTTAGGTATTCTTCTTACAAAACATAGCGGAATGTTTTCGTATAGAACGGCTAAACTTCTTATGGAAGTCCTGAATGAAAAGTATCAATATGGAAAATTTTCTCGTGCTGGTGTTTCACATGTATAAAAGCTGGAGATTTTCACATAGGATATCCTAGTGTCTTCACATTAACTCTTTATTATACCCTTCACCACACTGTGGTGTAGGGTATTATGTATTTGTGCATATGTTTGTAACACGCAATAGGAAACGAGATAGAAACATGGTTCCTTTTGAGAATATGCCTAGAATTACTTACTGAGTCCATTTATTCATGTCCGTCCGTCTGTCCATATTAAATTGTAAACAAAGTACAGGTCGCATAATGATCCGAATTGGATGAAATTTGGCACCAAAGATGAACCCTATTGAAATTGGAAAAAATCGGTTCAGATTTAGATATAGCTCGCAAATATATTTTCGTCCGATTTAATGTAAATGGTGTACCGAAGTCCCTATATATTCTGAGATTTGCACGAAATTTGGCATATCGTACTGAATTGAGTTTATTCTAGACTGCTAAGTTTCGTGAAAATCGCTTCAGATTTAGATTTACCTAAATCCCTATATATTTTTCGATTTGCACAAAATTTAACATAGCGAACTGAATTGATTCTAGAATGATGTGTGTTAAGTTTCCTGAAGATCGATTAAGATTTAGATATAGTTGTCATATATATTTTCGTCCGATTTAATGTAAATGATGTACCTATACGTACTAAATTAAGTGTACAATGATGTGTGTTAAGTTTTCAGAAAATCGGTTCAGATTTAGATATATCTCCCTTATATACTGAATTGAGTCTAAAATGATGTTTCGAGAAAATCGGTTGAATTTTATTATACCCTTCACCACACTGTGGTACAGGGTATTATGTCTTTGTGCCTATGTTTGTAACAGGCAAAAGGAAACGAGATAGACACATGGTTCCTTTTGAGAATATGCATAGAATCACTTTCTGAGTCGATTTATGCATGTCCGTCCGTCCGTCCGTCTGTAGATGTTAAATTGTAAACAAAGTACAGGTCGCATTTATGATCCGATTTGGATGAAATTTGGCACAAGTCACTTATTCGGCCCAAGGAAGAACCCTATTCAAATTGGGAAAAATCGGTTCAGATTTAGATATAGCTCGCATATATATATTTTACCGATTTCATGTAAACGGTCCCTATATATCTTTCGATTTGCACGAAATTTAGTGCAGCCTAATCAATTAGGTCTAGAATGATGTCTGCCATGTTTCGTGAAAATCGGTCAAGATTTAGATATAGCTCCCATATATAGTTTCGTCGGATTTTAGGTAAATGGTCCACCAAAGTCCCTATATATCTTTCGATTTGCACGAAATTTGGCATAACGTACTGAATTGAGCTTAGAACGATGTCTGCCAAGTTTCGTGAAAATCGGTCATGATTTAGATATAGCTCCCATATATAGTTTCGTCCGATTTTATGTAAATGGTGCACCCAAGTCCCTATGTATCCTTCGATTTGCACGAAATTTGGCATAACGTACTGAATTGAGCCTAGAGTGATGTCAGCCAAGTTTCGAGAAAATCGGTCCTCATTTAGATATAGCTCCCTTTTATTATAGATTGATTTTAAGTAATTGACGCACCAAGGAATCAATAGGCTGATAGGAACAAAACGTTCTGAAATTAGTATAACCTAACCTGTGACAAGTTTGTTTGAAATCGCTTAATATTTGGATAGAGCTTCCATATATATTTCCGCCCGATAGTCCTGTTTAATATACCCATAGTGGTGAAGGGTATCATATAGTCGGCCCCGTCCGACTTTACTATTTTCCTTACTGGTTTTAAATATAACTCACATACATATTTTCGTCAGATTTAATGTAAATGGCACCAATGTCCCTAAATATCTTTCGATTTGCACGAAATATGGCATAACGTACTGAATTGTGTGCTTTAAGTTTCGTGAAGATCGGTTAAGATTTAGATTTAGCTCACATAATTATTTCATCGTAAAATAGTGTTCAGCGGCAAAGCACATTTTTTGCTCAATTTGTATGTATATAAGAATAATTGTCAATTTTCGATTGAAGATCAGCCAGAAGCATTTCAAACCTTTATTATCAAGGTAGCCATTCGGCTAATAATTGTGACTAGAAAAGCAGACAAAAATTAAGTTTTCGGTTCATTTTATCGCCGGAATATCATCTGGAACCTCATAGCCATTGGCGTCACATTTCCCAATTTTAGTGTGGTAATGGTAGGCAGACACCTGTAAATATTTAGGTATAACTTCTACATCCACATACAAACAACAATATAATGTACATCGATTTAAAGATCAATCACTTCTCTGGGATAAATTATCAACTTCTCAGGTATGTACTCTTTAGCAGTAAATATATACGCTACAGAATACACATTTTGTAATTTTTCGTACAAAAGTCTAGGTCCATTTGTACTGCTAAATTTTGACTGATCTTCATCACAATATTGTCCGACCTTCCTGTTGTAAAATTTCGTTGTGTTCGGGTCGTAATTGTAAAGCCAGATTCCTTCCTACATACAAATTATAATGGACAGACGGACGAACACACATGTCTAGATCGACTGAGCTAGTCGAGATGATCGGTATACTAAAAGGTGGGCCTCGGACCAATATTTCGTGGCGTTAAAAACTCTTGAGGCCACTCAAAGCTATAATACCCTGACAAAATATTTGTATGGGATATACAAATTAATATAATTTAAAATATTCGGCTAAGCGAATAATTTCAAAATTTAATATTGGTTATTACGTTATAAAAACCCTTTCTAGACGCCTTAAATCTGTGTAAACAATCCAAACGGATGATCTCAGCGTGAAAAACGTTTAACCCTAAAAATGAAAATAATTTTTGAAATTCCCCCCAGAATTTGAATTTGTGGATGGACGGTATGGAAAAATAATTAATTTTTGAAGTGTGCCCGGTGAAATGTGTTTTGTCGTTCTCACACCGAAAGACAAAAGACCAACAACAGAGGAATAACAATAATTTAATAAAAATGAAAGTGAAACAGACAATGAAATTGGTGGAAAAAATCATTAACGTTACAAAAATAATATTTATTATGAAAATACATTATTGAGGACGAACGAAAATAGGCAAACAAACAGTCGCACACTAACAAAAAACCTACATCTCACGCGGCCACACGTTCGTGCAGACACCTTTTTCACACCATAAATTTTTCGAGGAAGTACAACAAACTCCCCTGTTTTCGATGGTCTCCAGAGACCAAGACGAAGCAGCAACAAAGTATTTGACACGAGCGAACAACAACTCCCAGGACATTTGTGCAGTGTGCTGCATCAGTGGCAAGTGATGATACTCTTCATTTCGGTGTGTAATGATGATACTGGCCAGGAGATGCTCTTCGCTATTCTCTCATGATTATAAGAGGGGATATCCCATATTCAGTCTAATGAAATCATTAATAAAACCCTAAAAATGTAAACAAACTACCCAGGACAATAAAAAGAGTACTGCAGAAAAAACACACTCACACAAGACATTTGTAGAGAAACTTCAGCCGGTAGAAATAGAATTAACCCCCATTTCTTGTTTTTTATTGGTGTCAATGTACATCTCGTTTACAGAAAGTACACCTTGACAAGAAGATATTTTGATTTCTGCCGCTGCCGCATTTGTTTGTGTTTTCACTTCTTCTTTTTTTATTGCTATTCTCAATAATAAAAACAATCAATGCCTGATAATGATATGGGAACTAGAAGGAGTTGAATGCGGTTGGCACAGTGGTACCGAAAAGAGAAAATTTCTGAACTCTACTGGCATAACTTCTCATATACCTCTATGAAAATAATGGTGGAGAGTATAACTAGTTGGGTTCGAATCAAATCGATTAATACCGAATAAGGTAGGTTGGAAAATTCAAGGATGCCTTTCAATATATCGAACTTTTTTATGTGGGCTATGTCAAAACATGGACCTATATATTAACTTTGTGCCATCAAAATAGCTAAAAGTTGTGGGATCTTTATATTGGACCTAGGTAAAAGCTTGGACCCTTTTACTTTTTATTTCATTTTTCATGTCTCTTTTATTTGAACCCACTGTGCACCGACATCCACGGTAAGTAATAAAACTCAAGTGGCAAAAACATTTGCAAAGTAATGCAAAAACACAGTTAAACTGGCACGTGACCTCCATTCCAGTCATGGTGGCAGCATCCTCATCTACGGCAGGATGTTCTGAAGAGGCGAGGAAGCGGTGAGATGCGCAAACGTTTATTTTGTCAGCGTGTGTGTGCGTACGTAGTATAAACCTTTACGCATTATGAATTTTCATGATACGTTTAATTTTTTTACCCTTTTTTCCCTTCTGCTCGCTCCCCATAGTGCCATTCGAACGGTCGTGTGTTTTGAAAATAAAACAAATCAAAATTATAAATGGATTTCAAGTGTTTTGCCAGTTGGTTATTGTTGCCACTGTGGTGGTTTTTCCTAATGTTATTGATGTTTATTGTAATAACAGCAGCAGCAACAACAACAATAACACCGATAACTTAAGGGATATTTATTGAGAAGGTATTCATTATTCATTCATAACTACGTTGTAGCTACAAATAATAATACAAATAATAATGTGCGAATTGAAGGATGGTAAATCGATATTTCGGATTTACTTTTCGATCTGAGATTTACAAAATATTTTGTCCAGTCTCTCCATAAGCAATGGATTTTTAATATATTTTGAATATATTTCAAAAATCCAAGCCTAGACTACCATGCCCTAGACTACTTATTTACTTAGCTGGCTTGTGACAGAGCTTGCGTTCCATAAGCCGAGCTTAAACAAGATTTCCAGGCGCGTCGGTCTTTTGCGTAGTTTTTCCAATCGGCAATGTTGTCTTCCTATTGATCTTTCCATCTTATTCGTGGCCTTCCCCTGTTGCGTGAACCATCAGCTTGTTCGCTTTTAGGGCTTGGGCATCTTCATCCATTCTCACAACGTGACTTAGCCAACGTAGTCGCTGCAGCTCAATACGTCTAACAATGCCGATGTCCGAGAATATCTGGTACAACTCATAGTTCATTCGACGGCAACATTCACCGTCAACGCAGATCGGCCCATAGATCTTGCGGAGAAATTTTCGCTCAAACTCTCGAAGAGCTGCTTCACCTGCCTGCCTAAGTACCCATGCTTCAGATCCATATAATAGCACGGGTAGTATCAGCGTCTTGTAGAGTGTGAGTTTGGTCTGGCGGGAGGTGGCCTTGCTTTTGAGTTGCTTACTCAGACCATAGTAGCATCTGTTGGCCAACACTATCCCTCTTCGAATTTCAAAACTGATGTCATTAGTTTTATTTATGGCGGTACCAAGGTATATCCGTCTGTAGTTCTCAAGGTATCGAAGCTGTAGTTCTCAAGTTCCACAGTTGATCCGAGTCAACTGGACGTCTTGCGCGTTGATACCATCAGCTTGGTCTTCTCGCCGTTTACTGGCAGACCCACTTTGGCAGAGTCCTTCTCAATTTGTTCAAAGGTGGCTGTTACCACTCGCAATGTTCGACCATCGATGTCATCGACATAACATGTGTTGTTTGGTGTACAGAGCGCCATTTCAGTTCACCTATGCCTCTCGTATGACCTTTTCCAGCAGGATGTTAAAAAGATCACACGACAAACTTTCACCTTGTCTGAATTCGCGTTCGGTATTGAAGGGCTCCGAGAGGTCATTCCGACTTTAACTGCTAATCTTGTGCCAGTTAAAGTTATCCTGCATAGCCTTATTAATTTTGCAGGAATGCCAAACGCAGACATGGCTTTGTACACCTCTGAACGGATAGGTTTTGTGTTTTTTGTGGGTTTTTTCCAGGATTTGGCGCAGAGTAAAAGAAGCCGCATTGGTATGGTACAATAATGTCATTGACCATATGGCTTCAGTCGTTCACACGCCGGATAGCACTTTATCTGCGATGGGAAGAAGACTTATTCCTCTATAGGTGGCACATATCGTCTTGTCTCCTTTTTGTGCACGGGACACAGGATGCTGAGGTTCCAATCATTGGGCATACATTTCTCTAACAAATTGTAATAATCAGCTGGTGCTTACTCCTTACCAGCATCTGACCACCAGTCTGAATAGTTCGGCATGTAACCCATCGGCACCTGCAGCTTTTTTATTTTTCAGTCGATTGATTGATATTCTGACCTCATCATGGCTAGGTGGTGTACACTCTATACACTCATCTATTATTGGTTCTGGGGTATCCTCTTCGCCGCTACTATTTGATAACAGAAGTTTTTCAAAATGCCGCGAAGTCAATCAACTTCATGGCGTTGTCGGAAGTTTCTTCATCTCCTAGAAGGATTTTAATGTCATTGCCAGGGCAGCTGTCATATGCAGTTTCTACGAGCTCGTAAAAAATATCTTTGGTCTATTCACGCCCTAGTTAGTCCTTGGCAAAATATTCGTTAAAAAAATTAAACCCACGCCTTGAAAAGTTATTGACAAAAAAAAGTTCATTAAAAATAATAATTATTTTACAGTTCTTAAAAAAACAACAATCCTTAAAATACACGCCTTGAAAGGTTGTTGAAAAAATATTTTTTAAAATCCACGCCTTGAAAAGTTCTTTAAAAAGATATATAAAATTCCGCCTTGGATAAACCTTGAAAAAATATTCTTTAAAATCCACGCCTTGAAAAGTTCTTTAAAAAAAATATATATAAAAATCCGCCTTGGATAAACATTGAAAAAATATTCTTTAAAAAAATCCACTCCTTGGATAGTCCTAACCATTAAGGATGGTAGTTTAAGGTGAGAATTGCGGGTGGTTGTCATTAAGTCTCAACTGATGGCCTATAAAGAGTCTCCCTCTATTCCAAACGGGTTAATTTTTTAGCATTGGGTATTTTCCTTTTGAAAAAAAACAACAAACTGTTTAAAAAAGGATTCAAATGCCAACAAAAATTAAATATCTCATCAATTTCCCAAAAAAAAAAAAATTAACGGCATTACTCCTACCACCACAAAACTAATGTTTCTGCCACCGGTCGTCGTCGCTCATCAGTGAACATTGACATAACAAATTAATATTAATTTTTGACACACTCCACAATGATGACACTCTGTCGCTTTGGGCATACTTTCAAATTCTCAGAAATATTTCAAAAAGTGACAAAAAACAAATAGTGAGTAACACTTCCGTAGATACGCTGATACAAACGGTATTTTGAAGTGACAATATCCGTGGCCTATTCCCAAAAGTTAAATGAAGCAACAACCAACCATCCCACCATAGAAATGTGAAATGAGCCGAAAGTCCTTTTTGTCACTTTTTTACATATTTGAATAATTAATAAAGATTTTTGGGTTTTCGTTAACCAAGGGGTGGTGTGGGGTTTTGTGTGTTCTTTCTATACAGCAGCCGTCTTTTAAATTAAATGGTGGTGATTTTTGAAAAATATTTCCAATAGGATTTGTTCGTTTCTGTCTCTTTTTTCATAAAAAATATTTATTCAAGTGTTAAAATATTATTTTCATTGAAGTGATTTTCTCAGGCTTTTGGAGAAGCTGTGAAAGGCATTTTTACCCTGGCAAAAGTGAAAAATTGCCCACCTAAAGTAAAATTAGTAACAGTTTTTCTTGTCAACGTTTTTTTTCTCTACATTCATTTATTTCGTCTCCCTCAACTCGCCACCGACAATGACGAGGACTTGTTACACTTCAAAAGTATTTTCAGAAGTAATCAATCCTTGTAATTGTAAAATTTGTACGTATTTTTTCTGGAATTTGTATAAGAAGAAAAGTGAGATGCAAAGAAAAAATGAGAAAATTCACATGAAAAACGTAGCGAAAAATGAAAAGATTAAAAAAGAGAAAAAATACAACAAACTTTTGGGTGAAAAGTTAGTGTTTGAAATATAATCCTCGTAAGGCTAATACGACTACAGGGTACACTATTTTCAAACAATATATTGTAAATCAATAATATAATATCAAAATCCAAGCCTCATATAGTCCTTAAAAAAATATTCTTTAAGAAATCCAT
>NW_026875670.1:0-18093 GCF_032173495.1 Musca vetustissima | reverse complement strand
TATTGGTAATGGTAATTTTGTTGCTGATAAATCAGTCGACCTAACTATCCAGTCTCGTTTTGGAAATTATACCACATCGTTCGTTGCAGTTGTCGTACCTACCATCACCGATTACCAACCCATCACAACCCCTCCAATTAATAAGTCGATAATTCCGCCGAATATAAAACTAGCCGACCCGAATTTTGATAGCCATGGTCGAATCGACATACTAATAGGAGCTGGCATATTTTTTGATTTATTGTCTGTCGGACAAATTCGATTAAGCGACAATTCTCCCATATTCCAAAAAACTGTATTGGGTTGGGTCGCATCAGGAGGAATTTCTAACCCGTCAAGGGCATGCTCTTTGACTGCAGCATGTAAATGTGTCGATAGTGACAATTTAACTAAGGTCATGCAGAGCTTCTGGCAGATAGAAAATAATTTCGTGGACATCAAACCAAATATAGAGGATGATATTTGTGAACAACATTTTAAGAAAAATACCATTCGTCTTGATTCGGGTGAATATTCCGTACGACTGCCCAAAAAGGAAAATTGCCGTGATCTCGGGAGCTCATATGATCAAGCCCTTCGACGCTTTTTGGTTCTTGAAAAGAAGCTTAGCAAACAAGTTGAGTTAAAACAAATGCACGTGCAGTTTATGAAAGAGTACTCAACTTTAAATCATATGTCGCCAGTCCCATCTCTGCCAAATAACACTCCAACATTCTTTTTACCTCATCATTGCATACGTAAAGAAGACAGCACAACAACAAAGCTGCGTGTTGTGTTTGACGGTTCGGCAAAAACAACATCAGGTTTATCATTGAATGATACACTCTACGCTGGCCCAACAATTCAACCAAAACTTTTTGAGACTTTACTTCGGTTTCGATTTTTTAAAGTCGCTCTAAGTGGTGATATTTGCAAGATGTACCGTTGTGTACGAGTGTCTAATCCCGACAATTACCTCCAATGTGTGCTCTGGAGAAATGATCCATCTGAAGATATAAAAGTGTACAAATTGGACACAGTTACTTATGGCACTAAACCAGCAGCGTTCCTGGCAATTAGATCAATGCATCAACTTTCGCATGATGAAGAAACTTCATACCCATTGGGAGCTAAAATTGTAAGGCGCGATTTTTACGTTGATGATCTAATTACTGGAGGTAACACTATTGAAGAAGTTCTGGATATTAGACAACAAGTCAGTGATTTGTTGAAAAGGGGTAATTTTGAAATACGGAAATGGTGCTCAAATTATTTGGATGTATTGACGGGAGTGCCACTAGCCGATTGTGAGCAGTTTTTAAAATTTCATGATGGTACCGATATCACCAAAACCTTAGGCTTAATGTGGGATCCAAAAGCTGATAATTTAATTTTTACGTTCAAGCCTACTCAGGAATCATGCACTGTAACCAAACGAACGGTGTTATCGTGTATCGCAAGGCTTTATGACCCATTGGGTTTAATAGGTCCGATAATATCAAAAGCAAAGGTTATAATGCAATGCTTATGGCAGAGGAATCTACAATGGGATGAAAGTTTGCCACAAGATTTACACACTGTATGGTCAAGATTTGTTTCACAATTTTCAAAACTGCATAAATTTGTATTTCCTCGTTTCGTTTCGGTATCAAATTCCACTATACAAATTCATGCATTTTGCGATGCTAGCCTGTCTGCTTACGGTGCATGCGTGTATGCTCGATCAGAATACAATGGCGAAGTTACCACTCATCTGCTATGTTCGAAATCTAGAGTGGCACCATTGAAGGCGTTGACTGTGCCAAAGTTAGAATTGTCTGCTGCGTTGCTGCTGGCAGAGTTATTGGAAAGTGTCTCAAAGGTCTTGTCGAACGATATGGAATATCATTGCTGGTCGGATTCAATGGTGGTTCTGTCGTGGATTCGTCAACATCCATCGAAATTTAATATTTTCGTCTCGAATCGGGTAAGTCGCATCCAGAGCCTTACGAGTAAAATGGTCTGGCATTACGTACCAACATCTTTGAATCCATGTGATATCTTGTCCAGAGGATCTAATCCTCTGGAACTATTGAATTGCAGTCTATGGAAAAACGGTCCAGATTTTTTATTAAAAAACTCAACGAATTGGCCTCAACATGTAGAGTATCTTACTGAGTTACCAGAGCAACGACGACAAGTCCTGACGGCAGTGAAGATTGAAGATATTTCATTATCGTGTAAATATTACAATTCATTTGCAAAACTTCAACGAATATTTGGCTACATGCAAAGATTTATTAAACTAAAATCTTCTCGTAAAGAAAATGAAACTCCAAAATCTTTATCCCTTGATGACATTAAAAAGGGTACATATATGTTAATAAGGAGTATTCAACGAATTTATTTTGAAAGCGAATACAAACGTTTATGTACTGGTTCGAATATCGAGTCATCAAGTAAGTTGCATTCGTTAAACCCAATAATGGATTCATTTGGTTTAATTCGAGTGGGTGGTCGTCTTCATTATGCAAATATGGATTACGAAGGAAAGCATCCAATTATTTTGCCAAAATACCATCCGGTCACAAAGTCGTTAATTATGCATTTTCATGAAAAATTGTTACACGCTGGACCACAGTGCCTGCTCGCAAATATTCGACAACAATATTGGCCAATTGGCGGACTTAAATCGATTAGCAGCACTATTAGGAAATGCATTCGATGTTTTCATCTGAAGCCCAAAATAGCGCGTCATGTGATGGGAAATTTACCGAAGGATAGAGTGCGTGCCAACAGAGCCTTTTTCACCACCGGCATCGATTTTTGTGGACCATTTTATTACAAAACGGACGTAAGGAATAGGCCTCCCGTAAAGTGCTACATATGCGTTTTTGTTTGTTTTTCAACAAAGGCATGTCACATGGAATTAGTGCAAGATTTATCAACACCTTCGTTTTTGGCTGCTCTAAAGCGTTTTATATGTATACGTGGAAAACCCCAAACCATTTGGTCAGATAACGCGACCAATTTCGTTGGCGCTAAAAATGAGTTATCTGAATTGAAACACATTTTCTTCAATCAAGACAACATGGACGCAATTTTTAAGCAATGTTTGGATGATGGAATAGATTGGAAATTCATTCCCCAAGATCCCCACACTTTGGGGGACTCTGGGAGGCTGCAGTGAAGGCAGCTAAATATCATTTCTATCGAGTAGCTGGTCTTTCATTGTTGTCCTTTGAAGAGCTGAGAACTTTAGTTTGCCAAATTGCTGCCATTTTAAATTCTCGTCCGCTGTGCCCCTTAACTGAAAATCCAGATGATCTCGAAATATTGACTCCGGGTCATTTTTTCGTTGGCGCGCCATTGGTAGCTATTATGGAACCTGATGTTACCGAGCTGAATATAAATACTTTAAATAGATGGCAGCGAGTATGCTATATGCAACAGGTATTTTGGAAGAAATGGTGTTCTTCGTATCTTTTTCAGTTACAGGAGCGCAACAAATGGCGAACGCATTCAGCGAGTGTGAAAGAAGGTCAAATGGTTTTGCTAAAAGATGAAAATTTGCCACCTCAGAAATGGCAGCTAGGTCGTGTTCTGGAAACAATACGCGGAAAGGATGATGTGGTTCGTGTTGCTATCATCAAAACCAGTAGTGGAACATGTCGACGAGCTGTAACTAAGCTAGCTGTATTGCCTATTGAAGATGATTCTGTTGAAAGTTTAAAACTTCCAACGGGGGGAGGATGTACGGTGAATAAGCAGTCGGTGTATGCCAACACAAAATAATGTCCGCTGCATCAATTCCATTCGTTTCAAAAGCAAGCAATGTAAATGAGTGCAATTGTAACACAACATATATATGCGAACATTCATTTATAGAAATCACTCAATATATAAACATTAACTGTATCAATGTAATCATTTTTGTTGTTGGTTATCGCTGTTGCTTTCTTGCTATTGATTTTTGGTCGCCATCGATATATTCTTTTGTAACTACAAATTTTTGTCTTTGAAATAAACTTGAACGGAGAAGTACAGTCGATTTTGTTTTATTTGATAATTTTGGAAAGAGGCTTGCAAAAAAGCTTGCAAGCTGGAACAGAGGATGTATACACGTTAACACGGTGAAAATGTGCCTCAATGTGGTTCTAGACCCCATGTTTCTTTGGACCAAATCCCTTTCAGAAAATTTTGATTTCATCCGAACTTTGCCCATCTTATTTTTTCTCCAAACTTAGTTCAAATTCGAAGATGGGGAAAATCGGTCCACTCCTTCTGGAACCTCCACACAGAGACTAGGTCTAAATGCGGCTATAGTTCATTATCGAACCTTACGTTCTAATTTTTTATCTCGCTATCCTCCGCAGGTGAAATGATTACAACAGAGTCTTAGAACCAAACTCAAAAAGCGGAACAAATCGGATAACTATTTTAATATACAAAAGGGGGTTATATGGGGACTATCCCAAAAAGGGGGCGAATATTAAAATTTTTTGGTAGGGAGATTTGTTACCACATACGACTACAAAATACCAAATTGCAGCAAATTCACATGAAAAACGCGTTCAAGAACCCCCAAATACCGAAAATTGGGGGTACCCTTATTTGGGGGCTATCAGAAAAAAATGGACCTATACTCATAATTTTTTGTGGAGAGATTTGTTACGCAATAAGAACTCAAAGTACCAAATTTCAGCGGATTCGGTTGAAAAACGCGCTCAAGAACCCCAAAATACCGAAAATTTGGGGTACCCTTATATGAGGGCTACCCGAAAAAATGGACCTATATATATAATTTTTTGTGGAGAGATTTGACACACAATAAGAACTCAAAGTACTGCATTGCAGCCAATTCGGTGAAAAAATGCAGTCAAAACCCCCCCAAAACTGAAAATTGGGAGGTACGTTATATGGGGGCTACCAGAAAAAGTGGACCTAAAGTTATAATTTTTAGTTGAGAAATTTGGTATCCAAAAAGAGCCCATTTTACCAAATTTCAGCGAATTTGGTTGAAACGCGCTCAAGAACCCCAAAATACTGAAAATTTGGGGGTACCCTTATATGGGAGGTATGCCTAAACGTGGACCGATATAGCCCATCTTCGAACTTGACCTGCCTGCAGACAAAAGACCACTCTATGCAAAATGTTGGCGTTCTATCTCAATTCGTTTAGACGCTAGAGTGATTACAACAGACAGACATGCTTAGATCGTCATAGAATTTTATGCTGATCAAGAATATATATAATTAATAGGGTCGGATGATTATTTCGATGCGTCACAAACGGAAAAACAATACTAATATACCATCCATACTATGGTGGAGGGTATAAAAATACAAATACCAGAAAGTGCTACAGCAAATAAATACGTTAAAATGGACAACAACAACAGTGAGTGACATTCCAGTTTAAAAACAACAAAAGTCGCCAAGCAAAACAAAATAAGAAGAGGCACACAAGTGGAAGATCTAGCACCAACACACAGGGTAACCACACACATTTCCAGTACTAAGAAGAGAGGATCAAAGTGAGTACGAAATGAAATTTGTTATTTGGGCAAATTCAGGCATGCAGGTTCTGAAACTATTTGCACCGACCTATAATGTCTCTGGTTGATTGATGATATATTGAGACTTATATTTTTTCTATTAATGTAATGTATAATGGAATGTATTATTTTAAAATCATTACAAGATTACATCTACATTATCTGTAGAGTCGTATCTACAAAAACAAAAAAAAAACTTATAAATAACATAAAAACTAATATGAACTTTAACTAAAATAAAAAAAAACGTGCCGGGAGTAGAACATTTAAAAAATTTGGGTTATCTATATCGCTGAAAGATAATTTGTATTTGTCCAAGCATACTCAAGTTCAAAATTTAAAATGTCTTGAAGCATGTTACCATCGTAATCAGAAAGACTACACACAAACTTCTTCATTGAATTGAGGGCGTAAGTAGCTAACGGAGTAATGTCGCTCTCTCTCTATAAAGAAAATCATTAGAAAAACGCTTATTGGGCAGTTTAAAATTTCGACCTATGCACTTCCGATGCACATGCCGCTCAAATATTTCTAATTTTTTCATCATTTTAGGCGAAATGTTATTAAACAGTCGCGAAAAAGCGCCTTTAACACGGTTAGCCTTATATAAATTTGCAGCATGCCTGTTAAATTTTAGTAATTTATGAAAAATTACACCTATCCAGGCTATCCTTAAACTCAATTTTGTTAATATTTAAAAACAAGGACAATGTTTTACTTTCGGGTACATTTGCCCGAAGCATTACGAACGCATATATCATTATTTTTAGCCACATTAATTTTGATACCCCAATCAGAATAAAAATTTCTTACTTCATTAAGATGCGTTGAGACACGCTGTAGTGCATCCAATGGAGATTCATCATGTGCAAAGAGAAGAGAATCATCGGCATAAAGTATACCGTTTGATCCATTTACTTCATGAGGGAAATCGTAAAAGGAAATCTTATAGAGATGGGGAGATAAAACCGAGCCTTGAGAGGGTATTCCAAATCTGAACACAAAAACCTCTATCATAAAAGAAGTTCTTGAATAATTTAACCGTTGCAGGTTGAAACCCAATTGAAATCAATTTATACAACATACCAATATGGTAGGCTTTGTCGAAAGCTTTATCGATATCAAAATATTGGAATTTCCCTTTTTGAATTCAAACTAATACTGGGATATAAAAGAGTCTTGCAAACCTAAATTCATTTTTCCCTAATAATCATCTCAACGAGTTTTCCCAAATTAGAAAGTAAGGAAATGGGCCTTAAATTATTAATGTCATTGTTGTCAGTTTTTTTCCGAATAGTTATAATTTTAATTAAATTTTCTTCAAATCTTTTTGACAATCATATTTAATTTTTAATAATTTTTTTAAATGATTCTAAACTATGAATGTTGAGCATTGTCCTTTAACTTCGGAAGAGTGGATCTTGGTATGAAATCAATTGTTTAAGAGGTAAGTGATCCGAAAAAGTAGGCAAAGTATATGTTGAATAATTTTGATAAGCTAGTAAATTGCATAAAGTGGTCCAACTGAGACGAACCACCTGGATAGGAGAGATGTGAATCACAAATTCTAGACACATTCAACTTTTCGGTACCAAGCCAATTTGATAATACTTCGCCGTTATAGTTGTTAATTTCTTCCCCCTAAACAAAATTTTTAGCATTTAAATCATCTGCTACTACTAAGCCATCACAATTTTCTGCAAAATTTAAAATTGATGTTAAGCCAACACTCATACATCTGTGAACAAAATCAGCTTTATATTGATCTAGTAATATTTTCAGATTTTTCTACAAATGTTGACAAGATATCCAACATTGAATGTGATTAAGTTTAATCCTTTATTGAGAGTACTCATATTGAACATCCTTTACCAATTTCAAGTACTAGGCCTTTGATTGATCCTTTGACATATGTTTGTAATTAGCCATAAATTGTTTTATCCTCTCCTTCAGGGTTACCTCGGGACCGCATAACAGTTTTGCAACCTTAAAAAATTCCAGAACCAGGCTTATCTAGCACTACCAGGCTTAGAGCACTAGCAAAAGTCCTATTTGTAGTAACTAAGTTTGACGAATTCAACGCACTTGCCACATTTCTCATACTCGCAATATTCTGAGATTTTGTAATTTCAGCATTCTTCCTCCTACAAGAAACATATTCTTTATACGCACTACATTCTCTATAATTTGCCGTAAGTCCAAACTGTTTGCAGTTGACGCAAAAAACTTTATCATTTGAACCTAATTGACACTCACCAATTTCATATTTGACATTGATTTGACTTGGAAGATCCAACACAGAATTGATATGAAACTTGCAAAATCTTCATTCAATTGTTTCTGAGAATAAGACTTGCTTTCTTTGCATCTATTTGAACGATCCAAATGGCCAATTGACATCTTTTGGGGTTTTTTTTTTGGTTTCCGAATAGTATGTAACAGGAGGCCTCCCCCGCCTGAGGAACAGATGGTGGTCATTTGCAATTTTAGTTTATAATTTTTGAATTTTAGTTTATAATTTTTTAATTCTCTTCACAGAAAAAACACAACCGATACGTTTCATACGTCAGAATTCGAATCCGATTACCACCATGCGATACTTACTCTTTGAAGGATGCAGACGAGCAAATAAAAATACTGTTTAATTTACCAAATGTTACCACAGACTCTAGTTCGAGTATTGAAAAATTACAAAGAGCTGTTACTAGTTGCATACAGACTTTGGAAACATTAAAAATTTAAGTATCTGGATGGGATCCAATACTTATATACCTATGTTCCAGTAAACTTCCCAGATCATTTCTAAAAGATTTTGAAAATTCACTTGAAGATTGCAACAAATTACCATCATGGGAAGATTTTGACAAATTTTTGATTCACAAGTTTAAAACTTTGGAATAGTTGAAAATATTAAACCAAGTTTTTCAAAATATGGTCACGTCAAATCGGATCCAAACAAAAGGATGAAATATACCAACAGTTTCAAAATAATATTAACCATAACAGGGAATAGGAATAACCCAAATTCTCAGCAACCAAAAAAACTTACAAAAATCAAAATCTGCAAAGCAATCATTTTATTCGAAATTGTCCACAATTTCAAGAAAAAAAATGTGAATGACAGAATTCACGTTGTGAAAACGTCTCATTTATGCTATAATTGCTTATCTTCGACTCAAGGAGTCAAGGAATGTAATAGTCATTTTGGCTGTAGGAACTGCAGAAAAAGACATCACACTCTGCTGCATAAGGGAACGGGAACCCAACCCCTAGATAGAGATGAAGCACGCCCTAGTACATGTGCTGCAGCTCCTACCACACTTATACAGTCCACATCGAATGAAGAACCAGAAAATATTACAACATTAACTCTGCAGGATAAAGGAAATAATCCCACAAATTCCAGAGACACATTACTTTTCACCGCAATTGTACAAATAGAAGCAAACGGTCAATTTTATAATACAAGAGCAATTATTGATTCTGGATCACAGTCATCATATATATAAAAAATTGAACAATCGATTGAATTTACCAACAAAACGAAATCTCGTACATGTTACAGTAATCAATTAACTGATATCGGAGACTTCAGCCAAATTATGTGTTTTTAAATTACGTTCAAGATTATAAGCCAACTATAAAATGGAAGTTTGGGCACCTGTATTAAGATCATTACCCTCAAATTTACCACCTTATAACATGGATAAAACTCAACTTAGTTTGGATTTAGCAGATCTTAAATTTTATATAACCCAACCAGTAGATCTTCTAATTGGAATGGATATTAGCCCACTCGTCGTTACAATTGGAGCTCCTATGAAGTCAATTGGAAGTTTGCTGGCACAAAGTACTGTTTTTGGATGGATTATTGGTGGGCCATTAATAGATGGTAATAACATTTCATTGGAGAAAATGGGAGGTGCAAGAGGACCCAAAACAGGTTTTGAGGTCAGAAGAGGATGTGTACGGCGAACCAAATTACATCGAAACCACAAAAAGAAATCAAGATGGTCGATAAATGTTTACCCTCCACTTTAAAAAATGTGAAGAACTTGGAGATTCTAGAAATATTGCATTTGCGCAATTTTATAGGATGGAAATAAAACTTTTGAAAGCACCTGAAATCAAAGAAGTTTATGACAAAACCATCCTAGAATATCTCGATTTGGGACATATGATGAAAATTTCACAAAATGATATTAACAAAACTCCAAAATACTATTTAACTCATCATGCAGTTATAAAACGTGAGAAAATTACTTCGAAACTTAGAGTGGTTTTTAACGCATCAAGACCCACTTCAAACAAAAAGAGATTGAATGATAATTTATTTCCGGGTCCTATTTTACGACGTGACCAAAATGTACGGGCAAATTTTTTAAACCCCAACCAAACACAGTTTCAAAGGATTTAATTCCGAAAATCGCCGTGTGATCCAATAGAGGACTATGAATTACTTACAGTCACTTTTCCAGTAAACTGTGCGCCGTTTTTGACACTGCGGATACCGACAGAAGACATCAAAGATTAGCATCAAACATAATTTCGGAAAATGTGTATGTCGATGATGTGTTAGCTGGTGGACACACATTACAAGAAACCATTAAAACTCGAAAATAGCTTATTGCTGCCATGGAATCTGCAGGATTCGAGTTAATGAAATGGGCAGCAAATGACTCACAAATTAATGAAGAAAAATTGCTCCCAAGCGAAAAATTGCTCCCAGGGAATTTGCTTCACATTTCTGAGGATGCATCTACCAAAACTTTAGGCATTCGATGGAATATATCGGCTGATGTCTTTACTTTTACACCTCCAAACTTGGAAAATAGAAATTCATATACAAAACGGGAAGTACTTTCTACCAAAGTGTGGAGAAACTTCGTTAACAATAGTTGTGATATAGAACATCTTAAAATCCCAAGATGGATTCATTATTCTCCAAGCAGCAATATTTAAATACCTGGATTTTGTGATGCTTCGGAGAGTGCTTATGCTGCCGCATTATATATAAGAGTGGAGAAAACTAACAACGAAATACAGACTTTTCTTTTGATGCAAAAACAAGAGTAACTCCAATTAAAAAGGTCTCAATTCCCAGATTGGAATTATGCGGAGCTGTCAAAATTGACAGCTTCAATACTAAAAAAGCCTTCAAATTCCAAATTTTTCTGTACAATATTGGACAGATTCTACTATAGTTCTTGCATAACTAAAAATTCCCCATGTCAATATCTGAGATCTTAAAAAATGTTGGAAATGAAAACTGGAAACATGTAGACTAAGAAGATAACCCAGCGGTCATTACGAGTCGCGGTTGCCCACCTTGCGTATTAATTAAACACCAGTTATTGTGGAATGGACCGCATTGGTTAAAATTACCAAAAAATAATTGGCCATCACATGAAATGATTGAGGAAACTGATATTGAAGCAAAAATAGTAAATGTTTTGGCAATAAGCATTGGGGAAGACCCCTTAAAGAATTTCTCATTTTTATGGAAAGTTTACCGTACCTATGCATATGCTTTGAGATTTGGAGAAATACTGGAGAAAATAGACGAAATTTAAGAATTATATCTCCGGAACTTACTGCCGAAGAAATCCATGAAGGAAAAAGAGCTGTCATAACACACAAAAATTCTACTTTCCAGCTGGATATGAATTATTACAAAGGGGATATTGAATATCATCAAGAAGTTCTTTATTAACCCATTTTTAGACTCGAAGGGTATCATACGAGCTAATGGTAGATTAATACAGTCGTCAGTTCTCACCTAAATGGAGCGCCACCCTATTATTCTGCCGTACAATGGAAATAAACACAATTACTTCTTTAATTTCCACATAAAATAACATTACATGGTGGAAACCAATTCTTCTTTCTCCACCCAAAACTGATTTTTCCGATAACTCTAGCCAACAGATGGAAAAAAATAATTTCCCAACATTTTTGTCAAAGATGGAAATTAGAATAAGATAGGTAGCTACACCGTAGAACAAAATGGAAATATGAAAAGGAAAATGTGAATGAAGCTGATTTGATAGTTATTAAATACAATAGACTCGGTCCGACTGAGTGGAAAATGGGTAGAATAGTGAAAACATATCACGGAATAGACACTAACGTACGAGTTGTTAAAATACGTACTACTGGAGGAACGATAACTCGACCCATATCAAAAGTCGTCAAATTGTTTTCCGACTGACTAGTCGGCCCCCCTTTACAAAAAACTTTGTCCCCCTTTACAAAAAACTTTGTCCCCCCTTTACCAAAAACTTACGTAATACTAGAGGAACGATAACTCGACCCATATCAAAAGTCGTCAAATTGTTTTCCGAGTGAATAGTTTACAACAAGTTTGGTACTCTCCTCTCTCTCTTCTCAGACATGGCTGCCTACTAGCAAGATCGAGAATTCAAACTAGAGGCCCGATCCGGAAGACCAAGACGCAATCAACACTATTGGAGGTCGATAGTCAGACAGAACAGCAACGAAAGAAATTCGCCGTCAAATTTGAGATGGAAGACGCGAACGCCCTAGCTATTGGCAACACGCCTGTGGACTATGCCAGGCGGACCACGCCCTCAGCTAATGCCGCATTTTTTGAGCCTCTCCACGTACCAACGGTATGAAACAGTGGAGGGAAGAAGCTACTGCCGAAATTGCCTGGCCAGAAGTCACTTAGCCCCCGACTGTCCATCTCTAACCAGTTGCCACAAATGCGATATCCGCCACCACACCCTACTGCATGGTGCTCCACAGATAGAGGAACCAGTGCAACCAATACCTGAGACAATCATAAAGTTTACCTGGGACCTAGTATTTATCCCAAAGGCAAGCATGTGGTGGCCGAAAGGATAGAGACACATGCTACATCGAGGGCTCTGGTCAGTCTGTCATCGGTAATGTCGAGGATTTCATACTCGTCCTTTAGGCGGCTGGGTCTGAGAGCGTTCCTCAACAAGCAAAGACGATTTAATTCTTTTAAAATTATGGCACGCAATACGAGCGATACAACCGACTATACGAAAACCCCATCATCGAGGACCCAACCAAGATTTCCCCACACACAGATTAGCCGATGTTGATCCAAGAGGAAATATCCCAATTAAAATTGAGCTAGGCGGCGAAACTTACACGGCAATTAGTCGAGAGAGGAAATTGTTTACTGGGCTTGGAGATGTTTATGCCTGCGAAACAGCATTGGACTTTGTACTTTCCGGGCCAATTGAGAATATTCCAATAAGCTAGAGCGGAAAGTCTTCACTAAGTCACGGGGCGGAGAATGTATGGTCTGGTACCATATTTATAGAAGCCACTGTAATGTTGTTTTGCAAAAATTGACTAGCAGGACCCAATATTTACAAATGAATATGTACACACACACATAAGTTAGTTATAGTTGGGCATTACATAAAAAAAAACATTCCCCCGTGATCGTAACATTAAACATTGAATAAAAATTATAATCAGAACAGATATAAAAAACAAAACTGAAAACATTTACTAACAAAGCATAAGTAATTGAAACAAATACAATATAAGGTTTGTACATTAAACACATACCATTCTGAAATCAATGAAAATTGAAATCATATATAGTATCGTCCGATTTTAGTTAAATGGTGCACAAATCTTCCAATATTGGCCCGAGTGAGACAAAATTTAACACAGAGTACTGACTTACTCCCAGGTTGATGTATGCCAAGTTTTGTTGAAATCGGTTAAGATTTAGATATAACTCCCATATATAATTTCGTCCGATTTTATGGAGGACCATACTGCCAATATTTGTCCGATTGAGCAAAATTTTGCATAGCGTATGCAATTAAGGAAAAAACAGTAAGGAAAGTTCAACACTTTGGGTACATACAAGAGATGCTCATATGCGCAATATCCTTTTTTATATGACATACTTGACAATGTGAATTATCTGGCATTCATTCAATGTGGCCTGTAAATATTGTAAATTCCAAATGGATAATAGTTGTTGGTGGTAATGCAAATGGTAAATGTGAATAACAAATAGAGCAAAATATCTAAAAATATCTAGTTGTTTATGTGCGTAAGTTGTAGAAACGCACGGTTCGAGAATCAGTAGCGCTTAAAAGATGAACTTGAATTGAATGTGAAATGTTCCAGAGATTACCAACAGAATAATATTAGACATAGTTTAAATGTTGTTCAAAAAATCTCAAAATCATTCCATTTTACGTTGAAAACATATACGGCGAGCCTTGCGATATCTGCCTATGTCTCTTTAACAGTTTTTAAACATTTGTCATAATATTGGGCACATTTTAACATTGTTGCCCTTTTCGTATTTCACATACCATCCACATTATTGTTATTATTATTGATGGATCCGACATGCAATTGTTGTCGACAGATTTGTCTTCAACATTCACATGCAAATATGTATAAACTGTGTCTGTTTTAGTAATTTCTTCCCTTTCAAGGGTGATAGTGAAATTTCCCATCAATCATAGACTAACATGAATATGCACTTTAACACAAGTGTTCCAGTGTGAGCAGTACGCTTGGAGGTAAATTCATTTTACAGACATATATTTTGGGAGGGTGCTTCCCGAAACTGTAGTCAGTACATATGGATAAGAAACCAAAATGCCAAATTACAGCTAATTCGAATCTATGAGCTATACCAAAACGTGAACCGATCCCATTATCATTTTCAATACCAATCATTCAAAAAGTATTACCAACATTTCAGAGCTCTATCCTCTAAATATTCGATTGGATTCATCGTGGTACATACGTGGTCCAGTTTTTAGGAAAGCGTTTGAAATTGAGAAGCACCCGTGTCGCTGAGACATTATTGAGAAGTTGTAGGCTCGTATTAAATCAAAATATTTTTCTGGATTTATTAAACGTATTGTTGGTGTTTAAAAAATATGTGTTAAAAAATTCATCCATTTCGTTTTTTAAGTAAAATATTTTTTTTAATCACTGTCATATTGGTTGTTAAAAATACCCGATGATCCCATGTTGCGTTTATTATTCCCTTAACTTTTTTGTCTTTCGCATTATCAGTGCATTTTAAACTACAGTGAGCAGCAAAAGTCAAGGTATCCCATACAAATAAAAACATATTCAGTATTTACTCAAAAAATAATTTACAAAATTTAAAACAATTATTTTTATTTTATGTATTTACTCCTATACTACAACTATGGAAAGTAATATTTTATTTGTTTGTTCCAACAAACCATAAAAAAATCGAGATCGTATCAACTCCAAATTTTTGCACAGCATAAGGCATGGTACCCCTTGTCAGAGCTGATAGTACACATCATTTATGAGATAAAATCGTTTAGTAAAATGGGTGGCAACTATTTAGAGTTTTGTCAAATTCTCTTTTAAAACAATAACGATACTTTCCACATTTCCAAAAGCATTTTCTTAGAGCAACAAGTGAAAGCAAGTATTTTTTAAATTGACTAGAAAAGAACTAACTATTGAAGAGCGAAAAATAATAATTATTAACCATGAAAGGGGAAAATCCTATTCCGAAATAGGTAAAATGATAAACAGAACCAAATCAGCAGTCCAAAAAGTGGTTAATCGATACAATAAAGAAAATATAATTGAAAATAAACCGCGATCAGGCCGTCTCAGGAAGCACGACATCAGAGATGAACGAAAAATTGAATGTATTTTTAAAAAATGATCCACCTCCGCCTCCCTTGAAACATCTATATGTTTTAACAAATATGATAAATTTATAAATTACGACATAGTGCATGGTGAGCAAAACCTTTTACATTTTTTCAAATATTTTTTTTCGATTTTTTTTTGTTTACTTTTTTCAAAAAACAAGCTTACAAACTAACGATTGAGCCATTAGGGACCCCGCGATTACACAGATCATGAAGGATCTATTGTACGAAAGGGCCATTAGGGACCCCGCGGTTGTGTGAGGCCAGAAAGGACCCGTGGTACGAAAGGACCATTAGGGACCCCGCGAAACGATAGAGCCATGAAGGACCCCGCGAAACGAATGAGCCATTAGGGACCCCGCGAAACGAAAGGGCCATTAGGGACCCCGCGATATGTGAGCCAAATTGTGTTAGGTTTGTTGAGGGCCGCTTTACAACGATTTCTTACGATTTACGAAACAATTATTTTATAGGACCAGTAATTATCCAGCCGAATTTTGTATTTTGAGCGAGCAGCGAACCAGATGAAAGTCGAAAATTTTGACTTTTTACGATTTGTGGATACTAGTCTGCTCCTATCAAAATATCTACTGGACGAGATTCAAGGAAGTCAGTATCTGCCAAAACTATATTAGACAAATCTGGTTTAAGGTCCGAAGTAACCGAAGATGTTGGATTTCCCGATATGGAATCTACTACCAATGCTGACGTTTCCAAACTGTGAGACCTATTACGACAACTATCCAGTTTAAATGAACATATTTTTCGACAAGTTGTGGCAACAGTACTATTTACTCCACGAATTGTCGAAATTGTGGGTTTAACCGGCAATTTCATTTTCTTCTGAAGTCGTTCGGAAATGAAAGACGACTTAGAAGCCGGATCTATTAGCGCCCGAGCAGGAAAACAAGCACCATGGTTAACAATATTGACCATGGCTGTCCCCAATAGAACTGCTTTGTTCTGCGCGGCGTGAAAGGTCTGTCGAATAGCAATGCCGACCGATGCGGGTATATCAATCACAGTGGTACAAGGCGAACGATTATTATTAACATTTAAATTGCGTGGTCGAAAAGCTGGAGCGGAAGACGATAAATTCGAGTTTAGTCACCATCTGTCTCGGAGTGCTCACAATAGAGCTATCTCTGTGCAATAGAGTATGATGTCTCTGATTGCACTTCCGACAAGTACGACTGTTACAATTTTTGACTTCGTGTCCCCTACGAAGACAATTTACACACAAACGATGCCTCTTGACCAATTTAAATCTATCGGCAGGTGTACAATTTAAAAACCGATAGCAATAATATAGTGTATGTTGCTCTGAACAAAGAACGCAACAAGAATCAGAGGACGAACGAGGAGTTGAAGTTGCACATGGAGGTGAAAAGGAACTTTTTCTATTCTTCGAATGTGAGACAATATTAACATTTCTCATTTCATGCATTTCTCATTTCATAATAAATCAAGATTTTCAGGACTATCAATATGTGAGAGACAATTATTAAAAGTTTCCTCAACCGATTTCCACAATTTTTTGATTTCTTCACTCCTAACTTCAAGTTCATAAATATCTACTTCGTCTTCCTTCAATGCACCGAAATGTGCAGCGAATCTCACAATAGAGGTGGAAGCACGAATAAATAAGTCCAAGGGAGTGGTAGCCATTTTTACAAATAATGAAATAACTCTGAGTTCAAACAAAAAGGCCAGTGGAGAATAAAAGACAAAAGATATGTCGAAATCAACTGAAATGTAAACGAAACGATATGAACTTTCAAAAAGTTAAATAATAATTCACAAAATATGTCAAATGTCTTCAAATTAATAACAAACAAAAGTTAAATGTAGCGAAATTAACAAACTTAAAAGATAAAACTCCAACAAAATACAGCAAATAGAATATTTCTCCTTAAAACGGGTCGGAACCAAATAGGAAAGTGCAACTGTAGCTCAAAATCCCACAAGCAAACTACCAATTATAGCAGGCAATGAAAACACAGCTACCGATTGTAGCTTTTTTTACAATAAAAATTGCTATAAAATGTGAATAAATTATTAAAATCACCAAAAAAAATCAATATGCAACTATATGCCAATTATACACCCTACACAATACGAAAGTCCAAACGACCGATTGTAGGGCATCAAAATATTCACAACTAATATTAAAAATCAAAAAATTAAATAATTTGCAACTATATGCACAATAAAATACAAATAAATATTTGAAATCCAATAAATGAAATGTAAGCAACTATATGCTAAATAAGCACCCTACACTATACAAAAGTCCAATTGACCGATTGTAGGGTGCGCTGGATTTTAAAATGTCAAAAATTATGTAAATATTATTCCCTGAATATACACAAATATTATATTTACCATAAAATAATAACAATACGTACGTATGTAAATCAACAAATAAGTAGCCGCGAATAGGCTGTAAACGTACGTATGTCAGAGGAATATGTATAAATATATTTTTGTGTATTAACGATGCCGTCAATAGGCAAATCAAAGGTAATGTTGAGGGATGTTGTTCCAAGAATTAACAACAACAACTTATGAAAACGAAAACAATATTCACTCTACGAATTTAGAGAAAAGATTAAAGCATAAATTCTTATTTTGTTTTGATTTCAATATTCCCTTTTGACTGTCCTCAAATGGACTTTGACCGATCGTCAACAAAAGAAGGGAATCCGTGACGCGTTGTAATGACGGCCATACAAACAAACGAAACACTTTATTTTTTATTGTTTTTGCTCACTGCACTATACGTACCAATAATGATGAATTTTAGGTGGAACTGCATAATTCCGACTAATCCGCTGGAATATCCGGTTCAATTGGACCAAATGTTAAGTCCGCACTATAGGGACTTGGGTGGG